>NC_090927.1:697770395-698070395 GCF_040938575.1 Ambystoma mexicanum
GGCTTCAGAAGAAGGAGCAGTGGGACAGCCCAAGGAGGAAGGCCATAGTGAAGGGAAGAAGGAGGGATCAGGGGTCCCGATGGGAAGGATATCAGTTTTACAGGCATTGAGGAAGAGATAGTTGGAGGTGCACCTGGACAGGATGGCAAATAGGCAGTAAGGGATGATGGAGGGTGCAAGAGGGCCAGCAGGAATATACACCTCTGCCTTAACACTGCACCCCTTTTAATCAAGTGGCATGTTTAGGTGACCGTTGGCAATCACGTGGCTACCATGTCTTGCAAATGGAGATGAAACCTGCACTATGCGCAGCACCTTTACATGATTTTATAGTTGTTGTACCTTGCGGCTGATGGCTTCTAAGTGTGAAAGAAATATGTCAGTTCTTTTTTTAAAGAGAAAGCATGAATGATGGCCACATGCATTTTAAAGTGGGTACCTTTGCAGCCTTATCAGTGTTTGTGACAATGCACTACTGGTACATTGGTATTCAAATGGGCAGTTCAATGGAAATTCCACAAGTGAAACATGTGCCCGCCTCTAACAGAATGTTGCAGCAGTACATTCTGATAAAGCATGGCACAGAGGAGGGGTTACTGAACATCCCACTATCAGATGGAGTTGCCTGCCCTTACATTCAAAGCACGCTTAGCAAGACATCCCACTGTTCATGAGTGATGTTCTCATTGTGAGCATTTAGTGTTGCACTGCGTTTTTGGTTATCTCACTGTACTTTAACTCACACACAAGCATTTCCTGAGAAATGACAGCCCTCATTCAGGTGAGAAAAAGTCAATAAAAAGTGTATCCGTGCATGCATGCTTGAGTTGGGTATTGAATTTCCTAATGTAATCATGTCAGGTAAGCACTAATAGTGACTGATGCCATCGTGAACCTGAAGAGGACAGAAGGGATACTGCAGAAAGGACATGCCAAACGGAGGAGCCAAAGCAGAATGGAGAGGCGTGACTGAGCGAAAGGGATTACAAATAAACAGGAGAGAATACATTTGGAGTGGACTAAACAGGAGCGAGAAGCAGATGGCAGAAGTGTAGAAGACACAGGTTTATGGCAAGCTGAGAAGAGTGGAAATTAGGAGTAGAGTCAGAAGTTGTTGCGAGGTAGAAGGCAAAGTGAAAAAGGGCACAAAGGAGGAGGTCCAGAGTAGAGACTGAAAACTAGAAGTGGGGAAAGAGGGCCAACAGTCAAGAAAGTGAAATAATGGAACAGAGTGGAAACGGGACAAGTGAAATGGAAAGCGTTAACAAGAGGATCAGGAAGATAGGAGTCAGTGATGGGAGGTGACGGGATGAAGAGCAAAAGCAGAAAAGTATAAAAAGAAAGCAACAAAGGTATACTATGGTATGAGAAGGAGGAAGTAAGTATGAAGGAAGCAACACATAAGGAGGAAGGGTGAAAATGAGAGAAATGAACAAGAGATGAGAGTTGCAAGAAGGAAAACACACAAAAAGGTAATGTGTACAAGCACTTTGTTAAATTGTCTAGTGTCTCCTAGCGTTAGAGCGGTTCACAGTTGGTTTAGCTCATCCAATATTTCTCACTAGGTTTTGTTTATTTAACTTTACCTGATATTTAATTGTATTTATTGATTTTAATTTTGCATTTATATAGTGCACACAAACCCTCAGGCATCAGGGTGCTTGTGGAAACCAGTTACATGAGTCCCGTACGCAATCAGCGTACACATTTAAAAGCATAACAAATACAAGAGTAAGAGTCATAATCAGCACGTACAGGTTACATAAACCAGAGATGACATTACATATGAGTGACAGAGAGGGTACAAGGGTTAGGGGGGGGGGGGGGTCAGCCATCATGATGGAGTTTATGCAAACAGCCAGGTTTTGAGGGCTCTGTGAAAGGCCCAATAGGATTATCCCGCTCTCAAAGCAGAAGGGAGGGATTTCCATTGTTTTGCGGCAATGACCGGAAAGCTAGAACCTCTGGCTCTGGCGCGCTGGAATTTCACTTGCACCAATCTTTGAGTGTATGGCTTTCTAGTTGGCCTATCTTTTTGGTGTACAACAATTATTTGGGACGGATAGGGAGGGGCCGATGTTGAGATGCATCTATGTGTGATGGTAAGTGTTTTAAATAGGATTCTTTGACGGATACAAAGCCTGTGTACTGTTTTGCAGGCATCTGATATGTGTTCAGTTCTGGGCAGGTTTAAAGCAGTTCGTAGGGAATTGTTTTGAATAGTCTGATGTTTATGTATATTGTGTGAGGATGTGCCAGCGAAAAGGGCATTGCAGTAGTCTAGCCTTGAGCCTACTACCGCACGGGCGATCGTTAGGCAGCTATGTACTGAGAGATATGGTCTGGAGGCGTTGAGGAGTTTGGGGGAGTATGCTGCTGACGAGGATCTGGAATTTACTTGGCGGCAGGTTTCATGTTCTGCCATGCCCACATAGGGCATGGGCTCTTTCTTGAAAAACTGTATGTGACTTAGGTGTGTACAGCACACGCTGTATACAATGAAGTCTCAATCAGTAACATCTACCTACTATCCAAAAGCTTTGTTGCTGCTAATGCCAAACAGATTGCTAGTCCAGCCTGCAAGAACACCCACTTCTAAAAGTCTGTACCATTAAGAAGCGATTACCATAAAGCATCCTGGATCATCAGGGATGTCGTCACGTAAACTTAGGTTCATCAGTTTGTTCTCTCTCTCTCTCTCTCTCTCTCTCTCTCTCTCTCTCTCTCTCCCTCTCTCTCTCTCCCTCTCCCTCTTTCTCCCTCTCTCTTTCTCTCTCCCCCTCTCTCTCCCTCTCTCTTTCTCTCTCTCCCTCTCTCATGAGACATAAGGACTTCCATGATAATCCAGGATGCTTTATGCTAATTGCTGCTTCTTGGTACAGACGTTCTTTCAGTGAAAAGGCCACTGTTATATTCAGGGAACCTTTCCATGTGACTCAATTCCAATCTAGCAGTAGCAGGATTCTGGGAAGATATTCATGGCAAAGTCAGTGTATGGACTATTCTCCTATAAAGACCAAATAATACAATTCCTAACATTGCAGTTGAGAACCCTTATGGTGTTCCAACTGCTATGGTGTCAAACCAGCACATTTCACTGTTGCAGGAAAGAGCTAGCAGTGAAGCATTTGAAGTGTTTTGTTGGCCGGTGCTGGGGTTTATAAATTGCCTGTCCAATGGCAATAAATCAGGCTGCATGGATACTGCAGAGGCTGAAAGATGCATGCTCTGGGGTGTACATGATCTAGACAGCTTTTTAAAAATGTTCTGCTGTGCAGAGCCAGAGGTAGCAGATGTTGCTAGCTGTCATTGCTCCTGGTTGTCCTGTGTCCTCACTGTATAGGGTTAGGATCTTAGTAGGGACCACAGAAAAGTACTTCTTGTTTAAGGAAAGACTTGCATTTGATTCTATTCTGTTAATTTCTGCAATAGGTTTTATGTTTTGTAAATATATTTTATTTGTTCTTTAGTCTCTAAATGTAATTATGTTATTGTTATGTATTTCTTGTACTTCGATAAAATCATCTTATACAATGGGGGTATGAATTACAATAGATTTTTAAGCACTAAGTGCATTTTATGACCGGAACTAGATATAACTTGGGCCAACAAAAGTTGATTCCCAAAACGCGTTTTGGCTTTTGTGTATGATCGGCAGCAAATCACACTTTCAACTGACAGAAAACATCAACCATTACACACCCACAACTGATACAGCCAATGCACACAATCATCTAAAATGGTAGGGTCAAGCAAGGCTGAGTAGAAGTACACACCCACAAACGTGTGTGGAAGCACGCAGCCCCCCTGGCTGAATTGAAAAACAAGAATGATAAATAAATGCATGAATTGACTCAGGGTGGGGGAGGGTGATGGAATGAGGGGCCTGGATCAGGATTTTTATGGCAGATGAGAAGGAATGGGTAAACAGTATGGCTTATTAAGTCACCCTCAAAGCCCCAATCTAAGTATTTATTACGTATTTATTACGTTTTAGCATACTCTGGTTAGAGTGCCCCTGTCTCTGTTGGCTCCAGGCACCCCAGGCTGCCACACTTTGGACTGCACATGACCGCTCAAATGTGCTGAGATTGGACTTTTGGCCACCCCAGGTTACAGGCTCAGGCCTCATGATCTGAGCCAGTGGAGCATAGTGGCCAGGGACATAGAAGGCAGACTAATCCCTCAAGACAATGACCATTATTGTCTGAAAGAAGGCAGGAATAGTGTGCTGAAAGGCCTGCTAAGTACTTATTGACGTTTGGAGGTTCAGCGTCTCTAACTGATTTAAGGAGTGAGTTTGGAGAGGGTAGTGGAGCGATTTAGTTGGTTATGAATGGGTTAATGGTAGGATAATGTCATTTGCTTTGCAAGCCAAATGCAATACACCCTTTTGCTCAATTCATTGCTCAAAATTAATTTTATAGACATTTACTGGTGTATATCAGAAATAATTTCCAAAACGTTCCTACCACTTACAAAAAACATGATACATACATTATTAAACCTGAACGTTCTTGGTAAACATTTGGGTGTGCACAGTTTGTACATTACACATTTGTGAAATGTTTGGAAAAATTAGAAATTTGCCAACATAAAATTGTTTGTGGTCTCAGTAGAAACTATTGTTTATTCTAAAACTGCAGTTGGGGCTGAGTGCTGTCAGATGTTCTGCTAGCTTAATAACCACACAAAAGTTCTAGTTTGTTCATGATTGTTTTTTGAAACTGATATCAGTTACAACTTGACTCTTACAACCTTTGTGTCTCACAATTTGAGACAAATGTTACAAACCTACTTTGGAGTTAATTGCACCATGTGCATGTTTCACCTACATGTGGTATTCTTTGTGCATCAACGCCATTGTTGTTAAGCTCTTGCCTAACCAAGTTGTGGCACTGTATGTGTTGTGTTTTTGTGACACAGCTCTTCCGTTGGAGTAGTTCTCAGGATCGGGTCAGCCTTGTTACCATAAAGTTTGACACTTAGATATTATTCTATTCACCCAACGCCTCAGAATCATGTGTGTCCTAGCTTGACTGCTCTCACTTTAGTGTGCTTAACAAAAAACCTTTGATACATATCTCAGAAACGATGTAGTTTGGTTTAGTAAACTGCTGAAGGGTAACTTGCAAGAGAATGTTTCTATAGTTAAAGGAGCAGATAGTTGTGTGTTCTGTTGCTTGGCAGTCACAGTCCATTTGACAGCAAAGGTTACTGAAATCCATGCTCCCTCAAGATTTAATAACACAAAGATGACATCCAATACAGGTAGAGTAGCAAGGAAGGGAGGTTAGGAGTCACACTTATGCCTAAGGAGTTGATGTTAAGACTGTAGTAAAAATGCAGTCTTTAATCAGAACTTGTAAATGCATTTTTGTACCTTCTATTGGCATTTTCTGTGGTCAAAGGCCAGTGATAAATTGGAAGCTGGAAAGAAAGGAGCAATGTAAGTATGATGCTAAGGGAAGACCTCTTGAAATAAGAGAGTTTGTAACAGATTTAGAATTTTCAGTTCCATCATGGTTGTGAGTCCAAAGTCACCTGCGTAGTATTGGGAACTCCCTCCATGACGTGGATGCTACCAGTATTAGAAAAGGCCAAATATGTGCTAGTGATCCTGTGACTTTAATGCATTTTTATTTACAACATTTTCTCAGGAGGGTAATGAAAACAACTGTCTGGCAGAGTACTCTACTCTTATCATTTAAGCAATAAACCTAAGCCGGGATCTGCATTACCAAGTCAGGTAATGCCACAGACCCATAGTTACAGGCCTGAGTGAAGTGAGGCCCTTAACAAAGACCCTGGGGAATTCCCAGCTCGGGATTATTGCTATTAGTACCCTGGACCATTGGACCAGGGTACTAAAAGCAATTTTGGTGGTTGCCCATTTCGCAAACGAAGAACAAAAAGAAAATGGCCACCAAGGACGGGAGAACAAAGCCTGTTCTTCCTTTCCATGGCCGCCATTAAAAAAAAGTTAAACAAGTAAACAAACTAGAAAGAGTTAACAAAATAAACAAACAAAATGGCCACCATGGAAAGGGAGAAGGTAGTCCCTTCTTCGTACCCATGGGGGCCATTCAAAAAAAATTAAAAAAAATGTCACCGAATAAATGTCCGTCATGGAAAGGAGAAGGGACTTTGTAGTCCCTTCTTCCTTTCCATGGTGGTGTGTCACGGATCGGACACACTAGAAACAGAAGTGTTTCATCACGTCCGCTTTTGACCAGGAGCCAAAAAAGAGGTAAGTGGAGGGACTGGGTGGGGGAAAGGGAAATCTGTGTAGGGGGAGAGGAGAGAGGGAATGGAGAGGGGAACACTTGCCCGATTCCCAGGTGGGGGGAGATTGCAGCCTCAAGCCCTGAGGAGGCTCAGGGCAGCGAGATTACCGTCTGGTAATGCCCTTGTTCTGATCCTCCCCATTGGCTGGGAGGCCACCACAACCCCCTCGCCGGATACTAAAACAAAATATTGCATAGCGAAATCATTGCTTCTGGTGTTATGTTCCCATTATAACACTTCTTTATCGGATTAATTAAATTACACATATTCAGTAAAATTGTCCTGTGGGAAAATAGGGGGAGGCTTGATGGCTTTGACCTTGATGAACATAAGTTAGAATCGGAGGGGGTGATTGTGGATTGAGGGAGAATATAAAGGTGGAGATGGGCGCATGGCCATCTCCGTCAGAGAAGAGGCTTACTTTTTTGTTCCAAGAAAATTACATATGTTTGACACTGACATAGGTATGTATTTTTACATGGACCAAGACCAACAGCAGAACAACGATCTTGGTACCTATTATTCAAAAAATTGTAGTCTTTTAGGTAATTAGAAATGGTCAGTCCTGCGATGTAGTCATACAACTGAGTGTTGCCTTTCTAACTCTTTCAGACATTGCATCTGATCCGCTAAGATTCAACTTTCATGATGAGAGGTAAGATGTAACAGAAATACTGGAGAAAGGCAATTCTATTGTTGTTGTTGTTGTTGTTGTTATTATTATTATTATTATTATTATTATTATTATTATTATTATTATTATTATTATTATTATTATGCACTTTTTTTTGTAATGAGCATCACGCCTTCTGGCATCCATGAGCAGTAGAAGCGGAAGGAAGGAAATCAGATTGGGCCAGAAAAGACACCATCATTAGAATTAAAAAGAAAGGTCTTTATATATTTCTTTTTAAATTGAGGAAAGTCTCAACAGTTCCTAAGTTTCAAGGGAATAGAATTCCACAGAGGAGGAGCAACTGTATCTGAGGTAGTGCCTCCAAAGCTCTCTAGCTTATAGTGTGGTTGAAAGAGTTTATTGGAACAGTTAGAACGAAGAGAGCAAGCAATGGGAGCTTTTTGAAACTTCTTCATCAAGTATCCAGGGCATTGTTTGCCAGACATTTGTGGTCACAGGAAGGAGATGCGTTGCTTAACAGGGAGCAAATGCAGAGATCTATGGGCATGGGTAAAGTGGTCCGTTTTGGCAAGGCAGTTTAGGGCTCCTGCAGCGTTGTTGTGAGCTGTCTGTAAAGTAGCAATATTTGATTTGGAAGTTTTAGCATTGAGGCTATTGCAGCAATCTATTTTAGAATTAATGTGAGCAGTTGCAAGTGAGGTAGTATTAGACTCAGAAAGATAAGGCTTATTGTGTCTAATAAGAGTTGTGTTATAAGCACAAGAAGCCTTAACCTGCCTGACATGCTTTTTCATATTCAGGTTTGAGTCCAGGTAGACAACAAGGGCTTCATTACAAGGTTGGCGGTAACCCGCCGCTACGATTGGCGGGTTGCCATGAACCCTGTAACACCAAATCCGGCACCTGACTTCCCAGTGCCACCGGGACATTACAAGTCCTGGCGGCACAGGAAGTCAGGCGCCGGATTTTGTAACTCCCTATTCCCTTAGAGTCCCATAGGACTCTATGGGAGTGGGGAGATGGAAGCACTGGCACCTTTGCTAACAGAGCAGGTGCTTCTGTGACAAGTCTGCCTAGCGGGGCTGCTGCACCCGGAAGATCAGAACTGCCAGACATGATGGCCCCGGCGGACAGACTCGTATTGTGGTGGTCCGGAAACAAGCCTGCCGGTAAGTTTACTGGCACCCTTGTTTCTGGACCGCCACACTTGTTATGAGGCCCCAAGTGTCTTAACTCATCGGCTAGTTTTTATTAAACAATCAGCAATTTTAAAATGGGAATATCGGAAGTTACGTTTTAATAAACATTAACTGGACCCTACAAGCATAATTTCAGTCTTGCTACCATTAAGCACAAGAGAGTTGGTATTCATCAATTTTTCAATCAGATCATAAGTGCTGGTAATAGTTTTCAAGTCCCTGTCATATCTACTTGTCCTGAGTATCGTCAGAATAGTTGATGTAACTTATGCCGACACTGTCCAAAAGTTCAAAAAGAGGACAAATGTACAAATTGAATAACATGGGAGAGAGGCAAGCTCCCTCAGGGATGCCACAGGTTAAGAGTTCCGGAGGAGATTGGAAGCCACCTGAAAAGACACGAGCATGTGGCTCTGGAACTGTAAATACACAACTCTATCTAAGATCGTTAGAAGAAAAGGAACATTGGTAAAAGGGCGATAGTTCTTTGTAGATGCTGGGTCAAGTGTGTCCTTTTTTAGTATTGGAGTAATCCCAAAATTCTTCAGCGAAGAAGGGACAACTGAAGTAGCAAAAGAGTGATAAGAGGAGCAAAACAGCCAATGTTCTCTACAATAATACCAGGGGGACAGATATCACCAGGGCAGGATGAGGGTTTACGATGGTTAACACAGTTTTGTCAGATCAGCCTCAGGTATTTCCCTAAAGTTAAACTCAGAAGGTATAGTAACAAGTAAGTCTCACTTTTGAGATTGGTGGTTACATGTAGTTCCAATTTTGATTGATACGTTGCATTTATTTCTTAATGAGTATTTAGCTTCATGTTTTAGCCACGTTGGATGTCAGGACACCAGATATCACTCTTCACAATTGTTGTATAAGAGCTGTGTTTCCCTGCAAATTCCTTAATTCGGGTAAAAAGTTATTTTTGAGAGGATAACACATAGTTTATCTGGTTTCCATAGTAATGACATTTAGCAGCCACACCGACATGTTTGTAGCTAGTAGCTGCAGTTCGATAAGATAAAATATTAGCTGGAGTAGGAGATATCCGCCAGACTCTTTAATTTTGTCTATTAAGTTTTCTGGGTACTAATAATTTAACGGAGAACCAGGGTTTAATAGATGACGACATCAATGTACAGCTTCACATACATAGTGAAACACCCGTATGCATATCTTGCCTGCAGTACGATGCCCCCACAAACTTTTGAGGAAGTTACACCGAGCATAGTACCCCAGGAAACCACAATTTACAACCCTCTCTTCTAAACCTTGCAAGCTTTCACAGCGTTTACCCCATTAATTGTTTTATCTGATTTATCTGGCAACACCAAAGGCACTGTGTATCAAATTCCTCAGATGGATGGAGTCTAAGGTTAGTATGCCAAATGTGTATTAATTACAGCTGTGCAGTGGGGTTATGCCAGTCTTTTATTATGCAAACTGTCTTCATAATTTGCAACATTAACAGACAACCAAAGTTGAGTGGGATGGGTTTTTGCAAATATATTGCAGCAGCGAAGAGCAATTGCATTTTATTCCATGACATACTGTCACATTTACATTTTTGTTTATCCAACCCATCTAAAAGGCACACATTTCTGGCCAATCCTCCCCCTACTACAATTCAACCTTATTCTGTTACAAGCTAAACTTGCTGTTGCATTCCCATAGACTTTTAATCATTATCTTCCATCAGTCAAGAACATACCTGGCAGAATTGTGTGTATTTCCATTAACACTACTACTGCAACTATTACTACTATTACTACTAGCACTGCTATAATTACCACCACTATTAAGCTGCTACTGATAACACTGCTGCTGGCTGTTGTTAAGGATTTCAATTAGGCGACACACCTTGGTCTCGGCCTAGTATCTAGCGTGCCACTGAAATGCTTATTTTTAATATTAGATTCAATATTGAGATGGTACACCACTCATATCACACACCCTTTTCAAATACCACGGGCCACAATGGACCATGAACCAGGCTGGTTGGTAAAATACATTTATTTATTTGAAAATTCAAAAGAAATCATACACGTTTTAATATGGGGCAGCAATCACCAATGGGGTGATAATAACAATGAGGTGGTAAACAATGCACTGGGTTTAACTTACTAATGAAACATATACACAGCAAAGTAGGAGCACTTTTGGTTCAGATAATATAGCACATAAGTTAGAATTTCCCCCTGCAATGTTCCCTCAACCCACAAATAATCCATTCTGAGTGGATAAACAGAAGCAGCAGGTAATCAGGAATGACAAGTAGGAAACAGAATTCAAATCTGACCTTCCCTCCACAAATAAGAGAGAAAAACCCTTTACATTGTTGTAAAATGACACTCAGAAATGGACAATTAAATAATTAATGTGTGTTAAAAACCTTGAAGCAAATATAATTCCTCACTAAAGCAACAATGTAAAGACACTGACAATCACAAAGAATGGATTACCAAAAGCATACAGTTCAAAAATGAGTGGCAGGGCTAAAACAGATTGTTGCAAAATGACATGTTGGAAACTTTGCACATTTTGTGATTCCTGCCTGTAATTACCCAAACGTTTTTTAATAAAAACGGGTGAAATACACTGATTTGAAGTGTGGTTTATTGGTCGGGGTGTAACTATAGATCACAGGTAGAAGTGAAAGTAACTCTCTAGATGGTAAATTCAGTGAGTTGTGCAAGATAGAGAGAGGTTCATTTTTAGGAAAATAGAGCAGTGAAAAGAGAAGAATCGGTTTTAAAATTGAAAGGTCAATCTTACTAAAACTAGATTTAATGGCTAAGAAAAGAGGAATGCCACCCGTGAATCTCAAAAGTTACGCTGCAGTTGTAACCCTTCACCAGTGTACCCCTTTTCTTAAGGGAAAAATAATTTATTTAAACACAATATCGCTCATGACTTAGGATCTATGCAAAACAGAAATGAAGAGAAACGTGGCACTAACACTAGGAATCAAGGGCAGGTTTGCAAGTATGATTGTGACAGTTTGAACAAGGTATCAGGATAAGGATAGGGTGACTTAGAGAGTGGGATGAGGACAAAGACAAGAAAGGCTATGGGTTCAGATGGGGTGGCAATTGATACTCACAGTCCACTTTTAGTTTTTGGATTTTGGACAATCAACGGTTCTGATCACTACACGGCAGGACACCTGGCAAACCGCTGGGCAGTTCTAGTCACCGGGTGGCACTTCTGGACTGGCAATTCTGGTCACTGGATACTTCAGGTCATGTGGGTGGCACAGGTATCTTTGGATGGAGTTAGTGGGATCAGGATGCTTCCCCAAAACACCACAGCTTTCCCCATTGTTTTTTGGGGATTTTAGCAGGTTTTCAGAATTTAGGCCGTGCTGGAACAGGATCAGCAATGCTTGAGTTTTTCAGTGGGCTCTGGAGTAGGGTCAGCAATGCTTGGGCCTTGTAGTCGGGATCTGGAGTCTGGATAGATGAAACAGAAACAGGACGCTGCTGCAGGAAAATCACGAAGAGTGTGTGTGTGTGTAGGTGTGTCTAGAGTCTTGTCAGGGACTCTTATTTATAATGCCTAATGACATCAACACAGTAGATGACTGGGGCAGGCTTAGCTAAACCCGCCTCTAACAACAAGATTAGACAAGGGTGATAATCTCTACCTCGCTCTCAGTTTGTTGGATTTCAGAAAAATTATGTCAGATTAATGGTGTGAGTTTTACAAAGTCCAAAAACTTCCCACAGTTATTTTAGCCAAAATCCGATTTTGCCAAAAACATACATTTATACAATTTCAATCTCTTAGCAAATTATATACACAGATTACATATTTTGTGCAGTACGTTGTAGTCCAATCCTCCAGTCCGTGAGACCTTGTTTCTCCTTGCTAACATTTTTTCGCCCTTTTCAATGGGATTTATAATACTCAGAATTCTATAACTTTATACATGGATGTGGATGATCATCATGGATGTATGTGCAAAATATCACGTTTGCAACAGGGATGTTTTTCTTGTAATCTGCCATATTCTTCCGTTTCTGTCCACGAGGTGTCCGTGAATTCTACCAAGTCTGAAAAGAAAGCCCAAACATTTACTTTTACACTGCGAAATTTCTACATTTTTACAAAGTCTTGCTATTGAGATAAAAGTCCTTAAAGTTCATTTATGAAACAGTCTTTGGAATCAAAAGGCAGTCCATTGTCACTAGATCATTTTTTTCTTCCTTCAACTGCAACCAACTGTCATTTCCTTCAAGGCAAAGTGGGGGTTTCTCATCTTGATTGGAGGTTTTATTCCCCCTTCACACTTGCAATTTTCTTGCCCTGAGAGTCCCATGTCAATGGGTTTCTGAAGACTAGATTCTTTCCCACGCTGTAATTATCTGTGGGTTGTTAGTCTCTGCTGAGAGCTTATGGTGGGATCCCACTTCCTCAGGGGGGAAGTTTCAGGGCTGACAACTGGAATAACTGTTTGTTTTAGAACTTGAAAATTCAGCCCATGTATTTTAAACTCTTCATTTTCTTATTTTGGGTCCAGGATACAACAAACCTGTGAAATAAAATATCCCATGTATGTATTTTCACCAGCAACAAAGCCCCTTAACATTGCTAAGTTAGCAGGCTTTCATTCAATAATTTCTTTTTAAACATGCCATTTTTTTCTTCAGTCAGCAAAGCCCATTTTAACACATGTTGAGAACTACTAGCATTTCTTTCTTTAAATTCGGTTTGGCAGCTACCTCAGATTCCAACACTGTCTTTGCAGCTACAGTCATTTGTTTGAATGCAGGAGTTTTATCTGAAGCATAGATACATTGACACTGACCTGGCTCAGACAGTTAAAATCTCTTTGAACTGCTGTGCCTGGATACTTTTGGAAAGAAATAAACGCGTGTTCCCGTGCAAGTGAAAGTGAAGTTGCTTATTGATTTCTCTCGGAGTTAGTTTGGCTGGGCCTGTCACTCAGGAATTCTGTCTGGTTTTGGTGAAGTACAGTGAAATATCCTGGGCATGACAGGGCCCTTTTAATCACAGTGGTTTCAGAATGAACAGATGGAATTAGTTTCAAAACAGCATTTTTAAAGGGTGAAAAGTTTCATTTTGAAGGAGAATTTTGCATTTTCAGCAAAGCAGTGCTGCCTTTTCACTTCATTCCATTTATGTTTCAGAACAGACTGGCAAGCTCCTTCAGTGTCCTTGTTCCATCCTGCCAGAAGTGTGCTTGGCAGGACGGCGGAGCCATTTTGTTTGTTGCAAAAATGCAGTTTGGAGGTCCGTGGGCACACAGGAGCCAGCGCAGCCAGGTTGCTGTTTCTTGCGCAAATGCAGCTTGGTTATGTGGGGAAATGCTTTTGAGTGGGTCAACATATCCCACACTATATTGATACTACTGTTTTTGCTACCAATAGCATTAGTATGAAGTAGTAGCTGTACTAGCTATAAAACAGTTACAAGTAATGTAGCAATTACACCGTGTACTGTCAATGTAACAAGTAGTGCTACTACAATGTCTACCATTGGTTTTATTAATAATATAAAAACACCCCTAATACTATAACTACTACATTGCTACATCGGTGTCAATATCACTTGCAGTAGTAAGTAGTAATAGTGGTAACAGAAGTGGGTGACAGGGTACCGATCTTGACCCTGCCAAGAGGGAGCAGGGGCCCTTCCAAACCTAGAGTCGATTGCCTACCAGGGTTTATGCCAGAGCTGAACCTACCCCAGAGGGGGGCTGATGGATTTTGGGGCAGAGGGGGCTCAGTGCCTGATCCACCCGAGTGTGAATTGTGCTGCAAACTATTGGTACCACTGGCCTTCCAGCCTCTTGTCTGGCTAGAGCCCTTTCTTTTCTTCTCAGCACTACTGTATCAAGGAATCACTGAGAGAACCCCAGAACGAGACAGAAATATGAAAAATGACCCTGGCTGCAAATCCCATGCCACCCATTATCAATTTAGCACCCATTGAGCAGCAAACTGCACCCGGCTGAGAGAGGCCATCCCAGTGGCACTCAGTGACTAAGCGACTAAGCAGATCCATCGTCTGCAAAAAGGAATTGTACGATCAGACCGAAAAAGGTCAGTCGTACAAAAAGTCTGAAAAATGCTACCACCAAAGGTTTGAATACCAAAAGTTTGAACCTTTGGTGGTAGCATTGTACGTAAGTATATATAAAAAAAAGACTGCGGGCTGCGGGGTGTCCCCCGCAACACCCCGCTCACTATACTGTGTGGTAAAGTGACCGGGGATTGTGGGGGACAACCATGCAGCTCCCAAAAAAAACAAAAAAAAGAAAGAAAAGGACCCTTCAGTTCCATTTCCCAATCACAGAAGTGAAAGGGAACTGGCGCTGCAGAGAGACAGAGTGAAGGAAAGGTAAGTAGGGTCGGGGTATGTTGGGGTGTGGGTGGGGATGTGTAAAGGGTGTGGGTGGGTGTGTGTCGTGGGTGTGTTGTGGGTGTGGGTGGGGGTGTGAGTTTGTAGAGGCGTGTTCGCATCGGAAATGTGTGAACCTTTTGTGGTTCACACATTTCTCATGCAAACTTTTTTGTTGCAGACTTTTCTGCAATGGGAAAATCACGCAGATCCTGCAAAAAGCCCAAAATGCTGGGGTAAGATTGGTCTTCGGCGTCAGCAAGAACACACCAACCTCAGGCCTTCGCCGGTCATTGCACTGGTTAGTGGTGGAAGACTGCATTACATTTTAAATTGATGCTTGGTGTACAAATGTTTAAATGGATTGGCGCCAATCTATTTGATAAATAAACTAAAGCAATATTGCCCGATTCGGGCCTTAAGGTCGGAAAACCAATACCTATTTATTATTCCTAGCTCCAATTGTGTTTTTCGAGGAGACTGTAGCTTTTCAGTCGCTGGGCCAAGACCATGGAATAGCCTCCTACTTGAACTAAGAAGGGCACATTCCCTACAAATCTTCAGAGCAGGTTTAAAAACCTTCCTGTTCAAGTAGATGAGGTTAAATGTGTTGGCCTCTATTCTCCCTTATCCGCATTTACACCTTTTCATACCGGTGTCCTTGTTCCCAGTTTTTGATTCCAACTGCATCAGGATACGATTTAGTTTGTTGTGTGTGCAATATAAATGTTTAAAATCAAATCAAATCAAGTGACCCTGAACCGGTGAAATGGAACACATTCTCATGCATGAAAAGGAGCAGCAGGCCAAGAGGGGACTTTAAAACCTTTGCAGTGACAATCTCCCCCTGGGGACAATAAAGGGAGAGGTTGGCCCGAGGTGACAGGTTACATGAAAGACCAATGGGAAAGGGAAGAGAGGAACATCTGGAAGGACAGGACTATAACGCCCCTGTATTCAGAACCATGGATGAGGGGTGTTCAGGTTGAGGTCAGGAGGAGAGTTGGTGATGTAGAGCAGAAGATACAGCGGAGAGCTGGGAAGATTGCGTAAGAGCTGGGTAAGAATGCTGGTAAGGTATTGAATGTGAATGGGTGTAGTGACTGTCTTTTTTTAATATAATGGTTTTGAGAGATTATGGTTTTGGTAATACATGTGACAGAGCATGGGCGGGGGAGATGTGCAATATAGGGTTATTGTGTGTGTGTAGGGTGGAGTGTAAATAGGGGTAGGTAAGAATGGTACAGAGTGCAAGAGGGGGAAAGAGCATGAGAGAGAGGGAGAGAGAGAGAGAAAGAGTAAGGTAAGTAAGAGAGAGGGGGTAGCTGTAGTGAGGAGATAGGAAGCAGTAGAAGGGGAGGAGAGAGAAAAAGAGAGGATATTGAGGAGGGAGTGTGAGAAGATCTGAAGAAGAGAAAGGGAAAGAGAGAAAGGAAAGAGTATGGATAGAATAAAGGAGAAAAAGACATGTAGGGAGAGAGGTGAGGCAAAGGGTGATAAAGGACCTATGCAAATCCGAGTGGGAGGAGGAGAGTGAGAGAGAGAGTAAGAGAGAACAGACAGGAGGAGAAAGGAAGCAAAGGAGAGAAAGAGGAAATTATATCAGGGAACCGTGAGAGAAATAAAGAGTGAGATTGTTACTTGAAATCCATCTTCAGGGAAAAACCATTAGTAAGGAACCCTTAGGAAGCCCTAGAGGGAGAAAGATAGAGAAGGCTAATGCATGTTGTTCATCACTACGAAATCAGGTTAGAAGCAGGCAGTAGGGGCTATCAATCCCTCGGTATTCACCACACCCTGTTGGGAAATTAGGGACACATGGGTTATAGACAGATCCCACGGGAAGGACAAGGGTGAGATTAAGGACATCATTAGTCTGGCCTGCTTACCATCATAACTCTACATCAGAGTCCTCAAGTTATTACAGCCAGATATGACAAAGTGGTAGCAGCATTAGCAGATATATCTAAATGTACTTGTATTTGCAGCACTATTTTCTCTAGTAGTCATGAAAAAACGAGTAGTAGGTGTACATTGTACCAATTATAACGATAGAAGTGTCAGCAGTAGGAATACTTGATTTGCTAATAGAAGTAATCAAACTAAAGCAGCCATGGCAGAGTTGAAGGGGCTGAGATAAAGTGCAGGACTTGGACCACGTGCCTCCAGTAGTGGGGTTGCCCCTTGCCCTTATGTAAAGTTAACCACGGTTGACCGCTACATAGATGGGACTACTGAGCAGGACACGGGGCATCCATCTTTTGTGCCCCCTTTCGACTCCATCTTGGGTAAACAGGCCTCACTGCGATAGTACAGCAAGGCTCAGCTCCCCTTCCACAGCAACAGCCAAGGACAAGGACAGACACAAGGCACGCAGGCAGCTGGCTGGCCCCCACCCTTACACTCCCCCTGCGAAGGAAAGCTCCGCGCTCCCATTCTCACGCTGAAGCTGGAGAAAGTTGCAACAACCAATATGATACAGTTTTCTTCCTCTGAGATCACTGCCAGCATGAGAACCAGCATGTGAACCAGGATGAGCTAAGCACTTTTTGCTTGTTCGTCCCCATAAACGTGCAAGCCACCCACCCCCATTTAGAGTAATTTATTGCCATCCTGACCCTGCGCTCCCTGTAAGGTATTTCTTTCAAGTGCCAGACCCTCGCCTGCGCTGCGAAACCCACCCAACACACCCACTACTAACCTTAAGCACTTTGCCACAATATAATTTTTTACTCATACTAATAGGTCTAAAGCTTAGGAGATATGTGAAACACAGCTTGACTCTTTTTACATGCACAATAAGGATCAAGGCCTCCAATTAAAGCCATGAATAACCCAATTGTACTGACAATACAAACATTTTTGGGTTATTTCCTAGCTGGAGAAATAAACCATCCTTTGAACTCTTGCAGCCGGTTCTCAGTGCCTCCTTCCCCGACAGGGGTTGTGTTGGTTATTTTATTTTCTCTTATACGTAATAAGCTGGGGAAAGGCACCTACACAGCATTAGAAGATATATCTAAATGTACTTGTATTTGCAGCACTATTTTCTCTAGTAGTCATGAAAAAATGAGTAGTAGTTGACATTGTACCAATTATAACGATAGAAGTGTCAGCAGTAGGAATACTTGATTTGCTAATAGAAGTAATAATCGAACTAAAGCAGCCATGGCAGAGTTGAAGGGGCTGAGATAAAGTGGCATGGTGTTGTCTGTCTTCACTCTGTTTGTTTTCCTGGAACTGTGTGTTTATTTTCTGATCTTCTGCTAATCAACAGGTGTGGCAATACACCAAAGGCAAATGCAGTAAAGGCAGTCTTGTCCGTCTCAGCAACCCCTGTCCCATGTTCTGTGGGTGACTGTCTGTGCCCACTCTGCTTTTTGGTTGCCATGAGTGGCAGAGTGTGGCGCATGGCAGGTGGTGTAGCAGGGAGCAGAACAGCGAAGCTTAAAACACTTGTGTATAGGCGCGTTACAAATGCCATATCATATCATATCATATCATAATGCGTGATGAGTACTGGTCCAGGGACACCAGAGGTAGGGCATTATTACTGACTGGTGAACTCCTGCTCCTAGGGTTTTGCTGTTGGGACCTGGAACTGAATACAGCATATGTTGTTTGATAGGTTAATACCATTTGATAGGTTATTTATAACATGCTTAATACCAAGAGGTTTCTAAGCGTGGACCCGGGAATGGAACCTATGTTGCTCCGTGTCGTCTTGCTTCCAAGGCGAGCACGTTGCCCCTGAGCTATCCTCCGAGACAATATAATATAAAATAATACAGAGGCTGTTTCAATAGACTTTGCCTTCTTAAAAATTAAATCATCCAAATGTTTGGCTGTTTACAAGACATCTTACATGCAAACACTTTGGAAAATCTTTCCCACCTAGCACAATGAGGTACTATCAGGACTACTTATAGGATCCGTTGTTAAGCTTGGCAAAAGTCTATTCTTACCAACTCACTGCAAAAAGTCTTGGGTTTAGCTGCCACATGGGTGTAAAATGAAGAGGCATTAAATGTAAATGGTGGACAGGCGGTGTCCCCCCCAAGCGTTAAGTGAAATGACCTCTAATTTTATTAAGGTTTCACAGGACAGGGAGGTGAAGGCAAAACAATGACTAGCGTGGAAAAACCCATACCTCCACCTCATTTGATATCAATTTCAATGATTACTACATTGCAATGGAGTGAGCCCGCACTGGAAGAATGTACTGCTTTGCCTTTTCCTGGCACCAGAATCTAAGGAACGCCAGTGTCAAAAATGATTTTACTAAAATGTGCTTACATATGGAAGTAGAGGTTCTTGACTCAAATAGTGCGGTGGATTAAAATGAGCCTATTAAAAACTCCCATTGTCATACTTGGAAAAGCTCTCCATTGACATGAGGGCTGAAAATTGTCCCCAACCTCATTAAGGGCATTACATTTAGTTCTCAGATCTTTAGTTGAAGTTTACGAACACATTGCAGAGCAAGTTAAACATCATGGCTTCATGGCTGTCTTCTTTTGAACATACTGTCCCTCTGCAAGACAGAAGAGGGAATGATGCAGCCTGAAATTGGCATAGACTCATATTGCCAGCCTAATGTATCTACTGCAGTTTCATTTTTAAATGTCTTGCTGCCAGAGCACTGTTGTGTAGCTAACAGGGCATCTTTTGGTAAGTTAGAATCAGGAGACGGGCAACATGTCATTTTGGATAGTGCCTCTTTATTCGAAATTATCCTTTCTGTCACTATTGGTTTTAACCTATCTTAGAGAAAATAAAGAAGTCTAAATGGTACTCTTCAGAACGTCCTACAATATAACCACTGTCCGTCGTCCAGAAAACCAAATCTGTCCAGATTTCTGTCTCTACCACTAAAACAGAACAGGAGCTAATATACACAAACTTAGGGCCTCTTCGCACATGGTTAAATGTCTGTTGGTTTCTGACCCAGTGATATGTCCTTTTTCCCAAGAGGGCATTCCTGATCCCATTGCTCAGTCCAAGTAACCAGGTACCAGAATGGCTCTTACACTTCTCACACTTCAGGTGGACGTCTTTTCCTACCTCTTTGGGCTTGTCAAACATGTTGCACCAATCCTGGGCCTCTGACACCTGATGGATTGTTGGGATTTTAACAGGTACGCCTAAGGGCTCACTTTCCTCCTTTTGGTTACCCTCCCTGGTGTGTTTGGTTTCACACCCCAACATCAGTGTTGTCTCTCGTTGGCCTCTCTCAAGTTTGAATTACTCTTACCTAGCCCTGGGGTCATTTGGATTTTAAACTGCAATGGGGTCATTTGGTTCTCACCCCATGCTGGGGTCATTTGATTCTCACCCTGCCATGGGGTCATTCGGGTCTCACCCTTCCCTGGACTTGTTTGGTTCTCACCCTGTCTTGGGGTCATTCACTTCTCACCCCTCTCTATGGTCATTTGATTCTCACCCTGCCTTTGGGTCATTCTGTTCTCATCCCGGCCTGGGGTCATTTTAGTCTCACTCTGCATTTGGGTCATTCGGTTCTCACCCCTCTTTGGAGTTGTTCTTCACATTGCCACCCGTCTCCAGACTTCCATATGGGCCCACATACCTTTTACTTTCCAGCAGTGCACCTCCAGTCGGGTGTGTTGGGAAGGTGGCACAGTCTTATTTGGCTGACTTCGTTTGCCTCTGCTGGGGCGGGTGCTTTCGTCCCACCAGCTCCTGGAGGAGTCCTGGCAAAAGCTCCAAGTCTCACTGCTACTTGGTGGCTTAAGATCCCTCCACTAGGCCTCCTCTCTCGGATCTCTCGGTTCTGTGCTGTGGCTGCTTTGCCCTGTGTTTCACCGCCTCAACTGCAGTTCGCAGCACCACACTAGGTGCAGGCTTATCTCTTCTGGTCCCACCTCCGAGGAGGATGGTTCTTCTCTGTGGCTCTGTAGGTCTCTCCCTTTGCTTCCACCAATGAGGGTAGGCTCTTGACTCCTCAGGTGGTGAGGGGTGGGCTTTTGACCTGTTCCCCAGGACGGATTAAGGATGCTGCCTGAATATGGTCAGACACCACACCAGCTATTGATATATGAAGTGGTAACTATTACATATATCAATTCTCATATAACCCACACATATATTGTTTTCCTTAGACAAGAGACAGTAACACATATCCCTATTTAGGGATTGCCTGTCCTCTAATGGAGTCACCCCCAGTTGGATCCCGCTTGCCCTGTCCTCTGGGGAGTATTAAGTTTAGTGGGCTAAACTCCCCATTCCCAAACGGGATTCATCACAATCTGTTATGGAGGTTGATGTCTTAATTGATGCTCTCCCTGTAGATACAGTCCTGCAGAAAAACGAAAACATCAACAAGAAGACAGCTTTGGTTAAAGGCTATAACAAGAACATAGATAGCCAATCACCTTCAAAACTCATTAGTTTGAATCTATGCATCAGTCCTCAATCAAGATGAAGGCTAAAGAGGGTTTTGACCAAAGAGAGTTTATTAAAAAAGAAAAGGATTTTTGTCAAGTGAGTTAAGCTATCCTGGTTCAACTGTGGTGGTTTGCATAGAGAGGATTTTTTGTGATAAGGATTATCCCCAAAATATTCCAGCACCAACAGTGTTATATCTGATTGAATCTATGGACCAGTAAGTGCTAATCAAAACAAAGATTCATTTGGGATCCTTAGCCATTACACACCTGGTCTTAGATCAGCTATCTAATTGTTTGATACCAGGCTTTGACATTCACCCTTAGGAGTCTGTGTTCAGTGCAGGTTGGGTTGTAGAAATAATCAAGCAGAAAGATCAGCTATTTTGGCTCGGTCAGTCTGAAGGTGTGGGAACGTCATTTTTGATCAAAAGGTCACAATTATGCATGGCCAAAAGGTGAAGCAGAGCAGTCACATTGTCATACTTGGTTATATCTCAGGTTGGGCCTGAGAGGGGGCTGGTGGTGGTAAGTTTTAGCTCTCTAGCCAGAAATTCCTCCTTGTCCCTAACTTTTCCTTAAAAAATAAACAAAATATAATTATGTAATTTAAGAGGGCACAGACGTTTCCGGGGCAAAACTCTGCATTTTTTTAGTTGGTCATTGTTTATTTTTCCTACAGACCGTTATTCTTTGGGGCAATACCCATACCTTGATGGTTTCTGTGTTTGTTTTAGCCCTGCCCCAAACAAAATAAAGTCCACCCAGCTGGGGGTATAATGATTATTGTAAAAAAGGATTGAACAATTTACAAGGTTGAATGCTTTCCTTTAAATTCTAACATTTTGGCAACCCATTTGCAATTACCCGAAGATTTGGGAGTTCACGAAATGCTGATCTGATTGTAAATATCTATGATCAATGTATGCCTTGTAACTCATTTAATGTGTGATGTTACTGATTTACTAAAGATTTGGTGTTTTGATATGAGCTGTTGGGCAAAAACATTTATCTTGGTCCGATTCGTCCTTAAAGTCTAAACAAGAAGTAGCAGAGGCAGTATTAAAACAACAAAGGGTTAATAGAATTTGTTTAGAATTGTCCAAATTGTTGGCATCTATGAATTTTCTTATGGTCAATGGCCGGGTATCGGGGCAAGTACTGGGAGAGTACTCTAGGTCCTATCAGGTTCTATGCTGGATTATGTCTTTCCTGTTCCCTATTTATTCTCCTCGTGAAAAATGTGCATTTTCTTCCTGGTACTGTGAGTGATCAATTATCGTCTTCCATTATCTGTAACTTTGGGATTATCTAAAAAATCCTTGAAACTAAATTTGTGGATGTGGCACAGAATTGGCAGGATAATAAAATTAACTGGTCAGCAGGGAATATCGAAAATAAATAGGATGCTGTGTGATCCAAGTAGAATTGAAAACAACATTTCAGCAGGGCTAGTGTAATTGAACCCTCCTCGCCGTTTTTCTGAACTAATGAACATAATGAATTAGGAGCGTGCCGGACAGTAGGTTGAGGATGTCACTTCTAGAAAAGATCTGGTTTTCTGCGATATATAGATACCAAAAAATGGGGAAGCATCCACCAAAATTCCGAGCTATGTTTAGTAAGGGTGCCCTGACTCTCAAAGTCAAGGAGTTTGACTACCTCGGTTTATGGTTCTCGTCGAATTTCCCCCAGATCTCCATGTAGCTAAACAGACTGTGAGATTCAAGCAGTCTATTGGCAGGGTTGGTAGAGCCATGGGTATGTTCAAAGACAAACCGGTTGAGCAGGTGTTAAAAACATTTAATGGTAAAGCGCTGCTATGTATGGTATGGACCTGTGGGGTTATAGTGGTGGCTACGCAATCCATGTGGTGGAGAATGATTTATTCAATCGAGTCCTGGCTCTTCATCAATCAGCCTCTAATATTGGTGTCCATTTTGGGCAACTGTGTAAATGTATTAGTGATATTATTTTAACACAGCCCATATGCCACTGGCTTAGACTTTGAGGTAATGTCAAAGCTGAACTGACATGTGAGTTAATTACATGTTTGATCCTTAAAGACTCTAACCAGGGAAGTCCCTGGCTTAGATATGTAAAGGCAGAGCTGGTGGAGTAAATGCAGCTGACGCTTTCAACTCATTGGACATTTTACCTGTCACTGTCCTAAGGGGTGTGGAAACAAGGCTTTGCTTGCATAAAGCAGAGCAAAGGGATTCTCTGGAGATGATGAAGCCCTCGAATAGGAGGAATGTGATTATGGCAGCCCCTGTTCTCCAAAGGTTCATGTTTTGGTTGAGAATACCTCATTGCGCATCCCGATAACAAGGGCACGCTTTAACTGTCACACTTTAAGAGCATTGGTGGCAGTTTGAAATAATGACACTGCTATTCAGTCAAGCCTTTTGTGCAACGCCTTTAGGGAGGTTCTGGCCCATTGTTCTTTCTGGTGTCCTGCTTTTTCTGCGTTAAGAGGGCATACGGTAAAACCACTTTTGCAGGAATTGGGGTTTTCTCAGTACAAACCTGCTTTGATTTGTTTGTTATGGACTGACTCTCCTCGTGTGCACTGGGCACTTATATCTTTTCTGAGGAATGCACTGAAGATTAGGAAATATTTGTTCAACTCTCTAGGAAATTGATTCATTTATTCATGAATTTATTTGTGTTTTAATGATATTATCTGGTTGGATAATTAATGTTGATGTTTATATGTAATTGGGTACATTCCTGTGTGAATATGTGTTTATGGAAATATTTATTCAATTTTCCAAAATAAACTTTTTTGATTGATTGATACACACCAAAACATAAGCACTTACAAAAGACATAGGGCCTCATTTACACAACCATCTTTCAATGGGAAAATCCCATTGAAAAACGCTTTGAAAATCAGGCCCACAGTTTACAGAGTAATGTTCTTTCCGCTAAATGAAAGTGTTAATGGCAAAGTAAAGCTAAAGAAAAATATAAAAAACTGGCTTACGGTACATATGATCTGGAGTATACATCAACAATGGGAACATATGTTCCACATAGTAAAAAAAGAAAATGCCCAAAATTCCTGGTCATTGATTAATAATGTGGATGCTCAGCTCCGCTGGAGGTTACACGGGTTCATCCTATTCCAGAAAAGATATGGAGGGATTTTATTGGCTTGTCTTTTGCTTTTATTAGTCTGATGGAAGAAGTAATTTATGAACATGAAAATGATGGTTGGGTATTTGATTTACTTTAATGCATATCAAGATGGTAATCTTAGGGCTGAAGCCATTTCACGCCCCTGGTCTTGGTGGAAATTGTTCCTAAAGTAAGACCTTTAGACCTGTTGAAATATATTAAAATATCCATATGATACCATCCTACAAATGAATAGACTACCCTTACCTTTGTCTGAAGGCCTCTTAATGTGTATAGACAAAAAAGGGCCCACGAGAGAAACCCTTCAACTTTCATTTGATCGCTCTCCTGGATGCCGCCCACAAGTATTTGCTGCTTTACTGCTGAATGGGGCAAGACTTTGCATAGAAAATAATGGCATTTTGCAAGCTTATCAGTCAGGCTTTAGGAGAGATATGGCCACCTTCCAGAACAGTTTCTGTGTAAATGTGCTGATAGAACAAGCAAATACACAGGAGCCTCCCGTACTACACCATGCATTTATAGATTACACTTGACTTTCATTTGGGTGGTGAATTACGTTATGGTTTAAATTAAGGAATTGGGTTATGGATCCAGGTCTTCTACATCTCATCATTTCCCTACATGAGAACATATCAGTTAAAGTACTCCTTGGTATGTAGGGGCTCTTTTTTGATCCTATTCAGATGCATAGAGGTTTAAACATGGGTGTGTGTTGGCTCCTCTGTGTTTTAAACTATATAGCTGATCATGAAACAGCATTTGTAGCCCTCTTCTAATACTGGAATCCACCATGACACACTTGGAAATCAGAAGAAGTTCAAAACATAAATCACAAGGAACAAAACTCACTTCTTTGTAATGCATATGTTAAGCCTCATTTAAATATTCAGAATATCAAATTATCTATGATGTTACATTTTCACATAACTAACAACTTAATCACAACATTAATTGTAAGACTGTCAGAAAAGGGCTCATAAACATTATTAATACGTAATGTAAGCAGGTATGCTAACATTAAACTATTGCAGTACTGATCACATTCAATACACCTTGCCCCCATCGGCCATCATGTTTATCAATTAAAAGAACCCCCCAACCTCCTTTCAGGGTCAGAATATGACAGTCCAAGCAAGCATAGATGGGCCTTTTATTATAATTCCCAGGAATGCAAAAGGAGTTCATGAAACAGACGGTTTGCACTGTTTGGCATTCATAGCTGGGGAATGGATGGACATGTCTGTTTCCCCAATTTGTTTCACTTGCCAAAATGTCATGCAATAAAACCAGAATCTGATTTTCATCTTGGTGTTAAAGCATAGGATGTTCAACATGCTTTCCGCAGAAGGAGACCTAAGTAGTTTTAGTTTAAAGAAAACTAATTTTGGTCATCCTTTGAATGCTGTAGAGCTTACTGACCAAACTCTGTATGTGTGTCCTTCCATCAGACTACCTTCGATCAGACAAGATCCACATACCATACACTCCTAGTACAAGCAGCTTCCTCTGTCCAGCAAGGGGGAGAAAAAAGGGCTGAACGGTCCGAGAGCCGCCCACAGCCAGTTTAAAAATAAAATGTCTAGATTAGTTCATGTGCCTCAGCCTCTTCAGAGCAGGGATGGTCATGATAAAGGACCTAGAACGTGTTCAAAGAATTTAAATCAGGAATGGGTATCTACATCAGACTCTGTTCTAGTGGGCTTTGAGAAATGTTAACTGCTCCAAATGATTCTGCTCAGTAAAGATCTCAGCAAGAAAACGTAAGTCTTTAAAATAGCTCTGTAAGCGTTGATCTTCCCAAGATCAAGGCAAAGGCTTCACAGCATGCAAATCAGAAAAGGGACAAATGACTAAGTGCAATAGGAGAAACCAGCGACCTGGTACACGCGCAGACTTGAAGTTTATAATCAATGGCATCCCTGTCTAGATCAAAATAGCCATTTGAGCCTCAAGGTCAAGTCATTCCATCATGCCCAAGCCTAACCTATGTAGACCTATGAGGACCCTTCTGCTTTAGACTGTGACTGGAAACTTCCACTCACTGGGTGTTATTAAATATACTAACATTTCTTGTTTTACAGTTTTTCCGTATTATTTTTGATGACACAAAAGGTATGATCTCCGAAGGTCATTCAATAACACCCATACTCTAACTCAGTGTACACGGAAAGACATTATGCAGAATGAGCAGGGATATTCTGATATTTTCTGATATGGGGGTACAATATTTTGGAATGTGGATATAGTATGTGACATGTTCTTGTGATGGCTGGTGGGCTACTGAATTCTCTGATCACACTGGGTAAGTAACATTTTTAGGATCAGTTACACGCCAACTTTATCCATTCCATTCAGAAGATGCTAGTCCAGCCCTGGTTTTAACTTTGCATTCTGGGACTTGTAGTCCTGGGTGTATAATGGGGATTCTAAGACTACAAGTCACAGAATGCACAGCTAAAACCAGGACTGTACTACCATCTCACACAATGAATGGATAATATTGCCATGTACGATACTCTGGCTATTTTCCGGATGATGTGTGGTAAAGATGTGCCACCAACCAGGCTTACTTTTATCTACATGGAAAGGATGTGCAGGCTTTGGTTAATCAGTGCTGCTATGGGACCATGTACAACTGTGGTATACTGGCAAAGATTCTGGAGTTCAGACGTAGGTTGGTCCTGAGTCTCAGAGGTAGAGTTTTATTGACTTAACAACCCAGAGGCATGCATATGTATCAATTAAAAAAGCATGCTCAAGTGCAAGCTCCCATTTAAACCGTATTGAAACCCCATCCAATTGGCAGTAATATTGTAGGCCAAACCAACATCTAAATTCACCTTTTGCCATACATTTTTCGCAATAATCTTTCCTATTTTTGCCCAATGTCAATTAGTGGTCGCTGGTCGTGTATGTGCACTGCCCTTGACGAAGGGCATCGCATGGGAAACTTGTTGCTCTACCATTAATTTGGCATAATACCCGTAATAGAATCATGCTCTGCAAATAGGCGCATTTTATAATAAAAAGAAGTCATAGCTGTGGCCAGATGTGGTTGAGCCGTGCAGCCTGCTGGGAAAATAGCCCTTACTATTTTGCTGGCCTTCGAAATGGATGAACAATCTCCATAAACCCTCCAGGGGACGCTGTTACATTAAAGTGACCTATGTTGGAAAGACTTGACAATATGTCATGTCTTGCATTGTAAATATTGGATCAATATGGGGAGCTCTCAGCCCAAAGCATGCTGGGCAAGTTCTATTCCTGAATCTGTGACTTTACGGTCTCACATGTCAATATTCACGTTTTGCTTTGTTCGGCCAGTTAAAAAATAAATAAAAAACGTTTTCTTTGCCCATGGGTAGCATGGGAGGCAGCAGGGGTAGTAAGTGAGACAGCAGGGGTCACGGCTGCGTCCCCTATCGACCCCCAAATGACATCCCGGGTATTAGGAGGAAAGCATCAGAGGATAGCGTTAGGAAAACAACATGAGGTAGAAGGAAGGATATATCAGAATGCGTTATGACTTAGACATTATGAGGTAATAAGAGGAGATACCAGGACGTGGTAGAATGAAAATAACAGGAATGGCATCTCAAACATACATTCCATGGGGACACACCACTTTTCCAGAATGTCTCTTTGCCCAGCTCCTAACAAAGAGCTTCATGAATAAGAGAATTGTTTTGGAAAGCTAGCATTTTCAGAGGTACTCTAGTGAGAGGGTGCAAGTCCTACGTTTGATTTGTTTCCTACTGAGTAGTGTCCAGTGAGAACAGATTTTGATTGGCGATTGTTGATCTCTCACAAGACATTGTTTGAAAGACTGTTTTGCAAATAGAGAGAGGGCCTGGCTAAAATCACTTCAGAAGATAGAAATGTAGGCTGATCTTCTGGCCAAATGTCTATGCTGTTTGATTTGCTGCACAGCCATCATTAAGAATAAGAATAACATGTCTTTAACATTTGCACTGTTCTTGGTCTTCCTTGTTCATCAATGTTCATGCTATGGTAGAAGGTATACTAGGGTGAGACATAGGCATCTCCATGTACAATTTTTGTGAGTTGTGCATCTAGATGCGCATCGTTTGCTTAATCCTCTACTTTGTGCAAGTGGGGGGTTAAACCCAGGGTTGTTTGCTCTGCCAGTATTCACAAGTGGGTTAAGGGAACCATTGTGAACAGATGCCCTGTTGTTCCATAATAACTGTTTCAGTAGCCACAGAGGATTGCACAATGTATAAAAGGTTAATGCCTGACACTTCTGCACATTGCTTTACTTTGGACACCACTAGAATGGGCCACATCTGATCCAATCACATATTGCACCCTTATGTAGGCCAAACGTTAATCTGTTTCCTTTTTACAACGTCATGTGACAGATGTTTACTTTAGACACCAAACACTGATGGAAAGCTGTGAATGGATCTTAATTAATGAATGTACATTCTGATGGGCAGCTTTCCTATTAATGCATTGTGTTTCATCTCTACACGAGGATGAACCATATGCACATTAGTCTTAGCTCGATCCACCAATGGGAGCAGTTCAGCTAGTACATTGTAGGCCATGTATGCTCTGCAAAGGACCACAAGCAACCCCAGGCATGTTTTGGCCTGGTCAGGCCTCATCAGTAAAATGCATCTTGAATTGCTACAGAGATAGAGAGGTATCGACAATGATGCATGTGTGGCCAATGCATCCTGCACAGCAGCCTGGAGTTTGGAACCAATAGTTTGACATGCTCCCTGTGTGGGCTATGGTGTTATCCCCATGACCATTCCTCGGGTACACTCTAGACACACAATTGCGCTGCTTTCAGTAAACGCTGTCTCTGGAGCTCCTTTGTGCCTTTATATTTCTATAGGGGCAATGATTTGATGACAGAATGTTCATATGCATGCCATAATTAAACATCTTCTTTCTCATCCTTCAACATCTACGTTTAGAACACTTGCCAATAAAGAGGCAACTTATTGCAGGTCGCTGATGATAGTTCCTGCATGCCTTGATATTAAGACAAGGTGAATCATCCACATCGTGTTTGGTCTTGGGCCATTGTTCCGACATGCTGCAGTATATGACATCACAATCACACACTAAATTGGTTAGCTCTGTATGATACAACAGCTTTACAGGGATCTGAATACACTGGTTTGCTGAGTAACCACACTTTCAAAGCTATTGTTCATTGGGGCGTGGTAGCCATTGATGAATTCAGCCATTTACCTGATATGGCATCGGGTTCTCCTCCGTGCTGAGGGTACGTTGAACACATGGTCCTTCCCCGCATTATGGCTGCTAGGAGGGGATTCTTCAGCTTATTGAGAATCTACAATTGATGACTAATATACTTCTACTGCGTATTTGACCCATCTCCACATTCTCCTCTCCAGATCCTTTGGGTATGAGATATCAAGCTCACAATATACCTTGGGAGCACTAGAGTACCCTTTGGATTATGACTAGCCCTCATGAAAGAAAATTCAGTATGTTCATTATTACCTTTGCATGTATCAGGTATGTCCCCTTAACATCGTCCAGAGTGCAGCTTTTCAATATATTTAAAAGATGTAATGTATGGCCTTTTCTACATTGAGGACATAATAGATAACCGTTTTGGATTCCTCTTCTTGTGAATGGGGTTATTTTTTAAGCGCGATCAGATAACATGCTCTGAGGAAACATAGCTTGCGTCTCTGACTGCACATTCAAGCTTGAAATACGACCATAGGTTGCAACAGGTATCAATGGGCACAGAAAATGATCAACCAATTAGTCTTCCAAGGATGAACACGCAAACTTTGTTCCAGGACTTGCAAGTATCGGACAGCGTATCATCTCACCATGCTACCCAACCCAGCCCACCCTCCAGCATAACTCCTTTTATAATTCCCCATAGGCTCGATCTCTCACCACCCTACACAACTTCTGACTAGTATACTAACTCCCATGTAGAACAATAAACTCTTTCATATTCTGTCTTAGTCCATCATCAGTTCTTAGTACCCTTTAATCATCACATGTACATTCATACCCGGTTCATCTCATTCCTACAGACAACATCTGAACCCATCCTCCTCAGGTGAGTGGCGTTGGTCCCCTGGCCACTTGCATATTTTCACTAGCACTCAAAGCTTCTTTGTCCCGAAAGTTTGTAACACGTATAATCCAAAAGTGGTGGCTGGGTGGCCTTTGCCAAGTGCCCCTGGATGCCTCCAAAAGTGCTGATCCTCGCACTCTACTTTGCGCCATACAGCATATATACTCACATTGGCTTTCCTAGAACAAGCATTGGCAGTGACGAAAAGGAACCAGAGGATATGCTAAATCAATGTCTGCTAGGATTTAAAATAAAATAAAAAATACTCAGGCTCCTCATTATGGGAACAGACATGACAAAGTTATCATAAAACAGAAAAGGGCCATTGTACACTCGGATACTTCCCCATTTCAAAAATGTTACCTTGCCTGTGTTTATTCGGATTCGAGGTGATCATGTCATATTTATCACTCATCAAGATCCATGACTGCCATCATTGACACAGGTTTTTGACAATATGTTTGGTTTGTTTGTCTGTTTGTTTATTTATTTCTAATGCACACCAGACCCGTAGGTATCAGGGAGCAACAGCAAGACAGTGCAAAGCTTACAGAGTTACAGAGTTACAGGGTGAGGTCAAGATAATAAATATATACAAATTGTCAACAGGTAGGTACATAAGTATGATAAGCGGGTGATACAAGCATTCCAGTACAATATATTCATACATCCTAAATATAATGGGCAGAGATCCATCCTAAGAGTTAGTGGGATTGAGTAGGTTAGTGTAATTTTGTCTGAAATTTAGGTAGGGCTGGTCTTCTCTAAGGTGGTGTGGCAGGGAGTACCAAAGTTTGGCTGCTTTCACGGGAAAGCTACTGCCGCCAACCTTGGTGAGTCTGAACTTAGGTACAGTGAGGCAATTGGCGTTGTTGGTTCACATGGGTCTGATGGATGTTTTTCTGTGTACTCTATCTGCAAGATTGCTAGGGGCAGCATTATTTAGTGCCTTATGAGTCAGGGATGCGGTTTTTAGAAGGATTTTGTTGTGGGTCAAAAGACAGTTGTTTTGGCATCTAGTCGCGGAGATATGTGCTCGTCTATTGATACCTAAGGCGGATCTTAATACATTTTTTGGGAGAATTTTAATCCTGTATTTGTTGGTGCCAATATAAAGAGTGTTACAGTAATCAAGCCTAGAAAGTATTAGATCTCTGGCCAGGATCATGCTGCTGTTGTTTGATAGGAAGCATTTGCCCGTCCTAATGAGCTTGCACATGTAGGCTGTGGTAAAGGCCATAGATTTCACTTGTTTTTTCAAAGGAGAGGGTGGAGTCCAAATAGAAACCAAGGGTTTTTACTTCCTTAACCACTGTAATAAGGTTCCCATCAATGGAAAATGAGGAATATTCCTGGCCTAGTTTCTTGAGGTTAAGGTGGGTGCCCAGGATGATGAGCTCCGTCTTGTCATCATTCAGGCATAGACTGTGGGTGGCCATCCATGCCTGGATGATGAGATACACTCTATTCACCAGTGCCAAATTCTTTTTGTAATCCCCAGAAAGTGGGAGGAGAATCTGAGTATCATCTGCATAATTAGTGTAGGTGATACCCAGGAGGCCCAGATCGTCGAACAGGGGTTCAGTGAATATATTGTACAATGTTGGGGAGACACAGGAACCCTGGGGGACACCACACGTGATAGGGGCAGGTTCAGCTACTGCCGAAGGGGAGAAGACCCTCATGGTTCTATCACTTAAAAATGATTCTATCCATCTGATAGCCTCTGTGGAAAAGTGGGCATCTGAGTCCAGGTGGCCACATAAGACCTTGTGATCCACCAGGTCAAATGCGGCTGAGAGGTCTAACAGTAGGAGGAGGGCTGTTTTCTCTTTGTCTTTGAGTTTTTAAGTTGATGAGAGCAGTTTCCGTCCCATGACGGGGACGGAATCCGGATTGTCTTGCACCCAGGAGCTTGGGGAGTTCCAGATATTTTTGCTCTGGGTGTAGGCAACCTTGTCAAGTATCTTGAGCAAAAATGGTACCGTCATGATGGGACGATAGTTAGTGGGGATGAGAGGGTCAAGGGTTTGTTTCTTTAGCAGTGGGAGTACCCAAGATTGCTTCAGATTGGTGGGAATAGTGACAGTTGAAAAGGAGCATTGATCAGTTTAGAGATAAAAGGAGCAAGATCTCTTGTGGCATCTTTTATAATCTAAGCTGTGCAAAGGTCGCCTTGGCATTTGGACGGTTTAAGTGAAAGAATAACTTTTTCTACCACTAATGTAGTTGGTTTGGTAAAGTGGAATCCGGCGGGACGGTCAGATAGTATTTCAATAGTTGGAGGTATAAGCTTGGGAGGTTGTTGTGGCATAATAAGGGCGGCTTTCTTTGGGACTATTTTGTTCTGGAGAGTGGTTACTTTATTGGATAGTGCCTGTTGAATGTCAGAGCACCATGTTTTATTTTTGGTGCAACTTTCTGGTGTGGGAATGTGGGACTCTTTTTGTATGGTGAATAGCTCCCTCATACTGGAATTGGTGTTGGAAATACGTTTGTTGTATGAGTTCCTTTTATCTAGGTAGATATCATTTTTGGATTGTGAGGAGATTTTAGTTAGCTTTGTTTTATTGTCTTCTGATGGGAGTAGGCTCCAGGTGGTGTCACATTTCCTTTTGAGGAGTCGTAGGTCCTTTAGTTGGGGGGTAAACCACTTGTTTAGATGGGCTTTAGGTTTGCTAAATCTGAGTGTGAGTGGAGCGATTTTATCGAGAGTAGTAAGCATGATTTTGTTGTACTCGTGGACCAGTGTGCCTGGGTCTAGGTTGTCAGCCAGAGAGTTAAGAGTGGGGAGAATGGCAGGGATCACTTACTCCTCTGTAAATATACGTTTTATTCCTTGTTAGGCAAGGTGGGACGGTAGGTGAGACCATCAGGAGTGGTCTAGTTGTGGCTAATGTGAAAGACACAAGGAAATGGTCTATCCACAGTTTGGAGTGATAGAGGTTATGGTGGTGGAGCAGTTATGATCAGCCACCCAGTCTAGGGTTCTCCATTTGTTATGGGTGGGTTTGTTGATTTTTGGGAGAAGCCTAATTCTGATAAGATATTGGCTATGATAGTAGCGTTTTTATCTGCTGGGTCATTGAAACCTAGATTAAAATCCCCTAGTAAAAGTATTTGGGTGGTGTTTTTGAGGTTGTTGGAGAGAAGGGTATGCAGGTCCTCCTCAAATGTCCCAAGTGGACCAGGTGGTCTGTAGATTAAGTGAATGGTAAGGGTCTGGGAGTTGATTAGGGGGAGTTTAACTGCAAGGACATTGCAGGATTGTTGGATGAGTGGAGGGGTCGGTCTCAGAGAAAGGTTTCATCTAGATATGAAGGCTGTACCGCCACCTCGAGTTTCATCTCTGTCCTGTCTCAGTATTGTGTAGCCATCTGGGATGGCTAAGGATAGCAATGGTCTTGCAGCCTCATGTAGCCAGGATTCCATTGTAGCAAGGAAATCTAGATTGTCTGCTAGTATCTTGTCAGATATATCTGTTGCATGGGCCACCAGGGATCTGGTGTTTATGAGGGCTCCTTTAAGAGGGTGTGTCTCTAATAAGGCTGTGGCATGGCTAAGAGTTGGTGGTGTGCAATCAGCTATCTTAGGTATATGGCCAGACTGCTGCTTAGAGCTGGCATGCAGAAAAAGCGAGATAGTGGCCTGTTTGGTAGCGTTAGACTTTTTATTAGTCGGTAGGTTTGTTTTCTTATTTGTCGGGGGTAGAGATCTCGTGAGTGGTTTGTGTAATTTAGTAAGCCTGGCTCGGAGTCTGAGGTTTAGGTTTCTGTCTATAACGGTGCAAGGATTGCTTCCGTCAGGTCTTACGTAATTGGATGGTCAGGATGACTAATGAAAGGAGGGTTATTTGCTGATATTATAGTCAGATTGGGTAACGGTAGTGTGGCAGCAAGGAGGCTGGTTATGCACAGTAAACTGGTTGTGCATAGGCTATGAATAATGGTGTGCATGTTTGGCAGATGGTAAGTTTGTCATAGGGCCCTTCCAGCAGCACACAATAGAGAATTCAAGATAGTCACAAGGTCGGCAGTGGGCTAGTTCAAGTGAGTGGGTCAAAGGACACTTTGGACTAGATCAAATAAGCACAACTGCACAGTTGTTTTTTTCAGATAGGTGTACCGACATACTACATATGTGCATAATGTAGCACTGTAGCTTTAGGCTGGTTATGTTGGCTTAGCAGGTGGAGTAATAGCACAGTTCAAAGCACAATAGGCACCCACGATATCTAGTCATGTAATATCAGCACAGTTCCAATGTGCCTGGCAGCACAGTGGGCTAATTTCGGCAATAGGCATCAACAGTATCTAGACATGTAATATCAGCACAGTTCAAATGTACCTAGCAGCACAATAAGCTAATTTGGCATTTGGTCAATATCAAAGCATAGCATAGCAATACAATTCAATAGGCTTGTTCAATGTAGGTGCGAGTATACGTGGACAGTGGTGCAAGAGAATACGAGAATATGGTAAAATATGGTAATATCAGCATTCAAATGGTCATAGGCAGACTATGTAGTATCACAAATACAAATGGCATTATATGTATATAGCACGTTGGAGGGATATAAGCAAAGGCATGGAAGCTAGGGATTGCATATTCCAAGCATGGAGAGCATGCACAAGTGTGAAACACGAAATGTCTACGTTACTTTCTGGCTACAGTAAGATGCAATTAGTCGTCATACAATGGGCACAGGTGATTTATGGCGACGAAGAGCGGCGTGTGAAGAGCGGAATCACTTGCAGACTGCTCAGAGTTCATGTAGCAATGAAATGATTTTAATTGCTGCGTGTAAATATAGTCATGAGGGTAGAGGTGAAATGTTTGTTACCCCTGCGCATTGGAGCACACTTTGCTGTGACGGAAGCAAAAGATGTATTCAGCATCGCAGGCTGCGCGTGTGCAGGGTAAAAGTAGAAGAAATAACTTGGGAGGGTAGATTGTACCTGGTAGATGCAGCTGAGACCCAGTGGGCAGGGTGTCTGGCTGACGGCGTGTACGGCTGGGGACAGGCTGGGGACAGGTGAAAGCCTTGTTTCCTTGGGCCTTTGTTCCGGTGGGCCGGCTTACGCCTGCCGGCTGTGATAGGTGCTTCAAATGCACACTGCAGCCAATCCGGACTCAGCCAAGGCATGGTTGTGCAAATGGTGAGAGGGCCAAAATTGGGGCGGCCATCTTGTACAGTGCAGCCTCGGGGTGCACAATGGTGGTTGCTGGGGTGCAGGTCTCTGCACCTGCATGGGGCAGCCTTAGATGCAAGCAAAATATTAATGATGATTTTCCCTCAGGCGCGCACTTTACAAAGTGCTAAATATGGGATGAAAGACGCATTTCAGACACTTATAGGTAGCGGTACCAGAGTAAGCTGGGCTCTCACCGGATGGGTGTGTAAGCCTCTGGGTCGTCTCCTGGGATGGGGGCCACTGCTCCAGTAGCGGTCCTGATGCTCCTGTTCCTCCGATGGAGCCACACACATTTAAACATAATCAGTAATAACAATATTGGTCTTTACTGGCTGTTTTCTCTCTTTTGCTCCCTCTCTTATCGTCTCTATAATTAATTACTATATACCGATGGTACTAATAACTCCCCCAGCCCTCACCTCGAAATAATTGTCTGAAATCATTATTTACTCAGATGCAAAACTCTTGTTAGCTTTCCTGTGATGATTACTTTACTGCTGTTTGGAATAAAAGCATTTCCATTTTTTGATGAAGTCATGTGACACTAAGTCATTCCATCGCACTTACATGCAAAAGGCCCTGATGAAGGCTGTTATCCACCCATGGGTAAGGATATCAATGCCAAAACCGTTTGGATTGCTGTTGTCTTCATGTCCGAATTTAACACGAACTGGCTTTATTTAGACAAATAAAGTGGTTAATTATTGATGACTGTATACATAGGCAGTGCTTTGATTTTATAATTGCTCTTTATGTTTTGTTTTGGAGCCTGTATTTGCATTAAAGATACATGGGTTAGATAATCCAGTCAGAGTGAATGCACTTCAAATGAAACTTCTTGTGACAATAGTTTTATATAACAAGGCCATGGTTATTTTATGAACTATTTTGTATGCTGATTGGTGAATACAATAAGACACTGTTTGTAATAGGAATTTGTGAATATGTAGGGATTTGGTTATACAGAGAGACACATTTTATTTTCTCAGGATTCAGACATGTGTTGCCTTGGGGAAGTTCGTTAATAGAAACATTTTTGAGTCGCCCACGATTCCTGCTCCTGGTTCCTTTTTATCTGTCAGAGTAAGACTCATTGGGACTACTACCCAACCCCTTGTCAGGTAAAATGTACACATCATACAAAGCCTTCATGTGTACTGCAATTGACCAAGAACCATTTTTAAAGTTCATCATGCTGACTTGTCTGTAAGCGACAGAGAGCTGTCAAAAGTCAATGCTCTCTGCCGAGAGGGGAGCGAGGGAACAGACTGCAAGATGCCGAGGCTTGTAAATCAATGGCTGCACATGGAGACCAGCTGGAAAATTAAGTGCTGGAGGGGTGGCGCCACGCTCAGGAAAATGGCCCGTAGCTGAAAGTGGTAAAGCAATTAGGTGCGTGGGTGTCAGTTTAATGAACTTTTGAGTACTGGTAAAAAAAAAATATGAAGGAATCAAGAAAGCTGAGAGAGTCACACAAATATCCATCCCTGCGGTGAAACCCTACTTAGGTGGTCTGCATGCGTACTACAAGGCGAAACAAGCCCCTTGGCGCCATTTTTGCTGTGTTGGCATGGAAGCCCACCTATGCTATTCGTAGGAAAATGTATATTGTGCACGTGGAAACATCCAAGTGAGCATGCGTGATATGGTGATATGGTTAGGATGCAAGTGCTAAGAGCCAAATTGGGAAAACAGAGAAAGTGAGAAAGGCAAAGAGAAAATAGGCGGCTATGCTAGAAGTTGCATCCTCTTGTATAATTTAGGCTAACTCACAAAACATGTCCCCAAAGGCAGTGAGTCTTATGCCTGTAAAAATGTCTAAATTGCACTAGACCGGGGCACCTTCCAGCACAATTCGCATCAGGAAATGATGCAAATTAGTCGTCCATATGTTAAACAGTCGTTACAGTCAATCATCTGCAAAGTGTTTGTCAAGGGGTGTTTTCCAGAAACTATTGGAGGAGTGCAAATGCTGATCATTTGTTTTGTTTTTGCTCGGTACTTTACCCGTGGCTAAACAATTATATCAGAAAACATGGATGAAATGTGCAACAGTTCCTTGTGTACGTTTTCTACGTATGTGTGTATTTAAATATTAACTTTATTTTAACGACCACATCAAAGCACCTCTTTTTACGGTCAATTAGGCAATTGTTGTCTTTCAATTGATTATGAAACATTTATGAACATATCTCCTGCAAAACCAGCCCAACACGAGTTTCAAGGATTCATAATTTGTCTCACAAGTTGAATCCGTATACAGTTTATAAGAACAAATACAATTCCGCTGAATTTTTACTGACAAATTCCTCGTTCACTTGAATTTATTGTAGTTTCTGTTGTTTGATGTCAACCTTTGTTTAAATTGTACTATTTCACTTAAAACGTTCTTTATTTTATTTTAATTAGGTTGAGAGATCCGATGGCCATTTCAGCAGAACTAACTTTTAGTTGTGCCTATTTCAAATGTAATGTATTTGGCATTTCTTAATTGGTATTATGCAAGATACCCACACATGCTTCAGTTGAGAGGTCCCGCTTGTGTCAAGGGGTGTGTAAGTGAATTTCTGGGTATCTCCTGGAATTTGCCACTTGAAAGGAAGGAAACTCTCACCCGTGTGGTGTGGTGTGGTGTGGTGGGTGGATGTAAACTCTTCATTCATAAATTAGTGGGATGTATGGAGAAAGTGGAAAGATGTTATCACTAAATATTTGTCATTGTTTAATAATTTTTTTTCGTTTCAGCTAATACTGCTAATTGGTGAAAGTTACACGACTAGATATCCACTTGAGCAGGTGTTAATTTGCTCTTGTTTATGATTGGGTGCAATGTGAATGGCTTTGTGGCCGCTCTCGACCTTTATTTAGCCTTTTTCAAGTAACGGATGTAAGCAGACATTGGCATAAATAATCTCCGAAACTGAATGTTTTGCTCATTGGCAACTCAGTATTTAACAGGACAATTATGAGTTGACAACCAACTATGTGAATGTGCCCGTGGAATGATACGAAAGTATTTCATTTTGGCCACTCCATTGGCCAAATTCTGCTCTGTGTTACGTAAACATAGTAATGTGCCGTCTGCATATTCTGAAATGATATCTGGGGGTCCTGAAATTCGCAAACTGTCCGTCTCTTGGATGGATTATTTCTGCCAGTGTTTCAATGCAGAGTGTGAATAGTAATGGAGACAATAGACATCCCTCTCTCGTGCCCCTTTCTAGCGTTATAGTATCCAATATAATCCCATTCACCCGTATCTTGGCCCATGGGGCGGAGTACAGCAGTTGAACACAGCTTATAAAAAAATACCCCAGTTGGAATGAGTCAACTACCGTGAATAGGAAATTTCAAGAAACTGAGTCAAATGCTTTTTCTACATCTAATGTTGCTGCAACTACAGACGCTCAAAGGTTAATTTGTGACATGGGGCTAAATAGGTTGCGTAAGTTGAGGGCAGCGGATCTGGTTGGGATGAACCCTGATTCGTCAGGGTAGATCAATTGTGTAATAACAGGCAGTAATCTGTCCGCCAATAGCTTGGCAAATATATTTGCATCCATGTTCATCATGGAGAATGTGCGGTATGAGGCCATACTTTCCCCTGGCTTGTTCGGCTTGAGTAGGGCAGTTATAATCGCTTCTTGCATAGTGGGAGGTAGAATTTCTCTTACAAATGATTCATCCCAAACCTGCAGAAAGATTGGCGCTAGCATTTGCTTCTACTGCTTGTAAAATTCTGCTCCAAAGTCATCCGTTCCCGGGGCCTTATTTGAGGGAGATCCATGATCGCTAACACTATATCTTCGAGCTGAATTGCTGCGTTCAGGATCGCTGCAGCTTTCATTGGTAAAGCTGGAAGGTCTACTTTGGACAAGTACCTTCTCATGTCTGATGGACTGTTGGTGTCCTTATTTGCATGGAGGTTTCATAAAAGCTGGCAAATTCCTAACATATGGAGGTTTTGTTAATATGTACAGTACCATGTGGGGTTTTACGCCTTTAATTAGATTTTCCTGTGCATGGACCCTTACTGCTCTAGCTAGGGCATAGCCCGGCCTGTCTGTGTTCCCATATTTATGAGCCATCACTGGCCTGCAAATATGTCCTGTTTCACGTTCAGACTTGGAGAACCACTAAAAGTTCAGCTTTAATATCCCTGAGTGTAGCTGGCTCGGGTTAACCCTGTATTGATTTTCAAGAGCTAGTAACTTAATTTCTGACATGTTTAATTTGGCCCTTATGAATATAAGTATACACACCAATGTGGATTGTGCATGGCCTTTTAAATAGACTTTGAAGGACTCCCAAAGAGTGGAGAGCAAGGATACCGTACCGATGTTGCTTTGCAGGAAAATTGATATATTGTCTGCCAAAGTCTGGGAGAATACCGCACCTTGCAGCACTACGGGGCTCCGCCTCGATAAAGGCCGGGCCCGGAGGGGTTGTACCTAGTTTAAGAGTTAAGCTGAGCGGTGAATGGTCCGAATATGTGCAAGGTAGAATTCTGCAGTTCACTAATCATTCTAGAAGGGACTGGGAAACAATCAAAAAGCAATATGGGATATCATGGTATGTACAATGGAGTAATAGGTGAACTCCCTGATCTAAGGGGGAATGGTCCTCAATGCGTCTACCACTTTGAACGGTTCCATAAGTCGAAGGATCACACTTGCTGTGGATGTAAGTGGACTATCATGCTGTTAGAATGATCAAAGTACACGTTGAGGATTGTTTATTCCCCCATGAAATGGGCCCCCCAACATGTGAGTGTTTGGCAGAATTATATGCAGTACCCTTTGGGAACACCATACACAATTAAGACTACAAGTGACAGTACAAATTCACCTTTGGTACAAGCCCGTACTACACAGTAAAGTGGTAGCGATGGCTGAGCAGCCAGACTTATCACAAGAGCAAATGAGCAGTATCAATAGTTACACAAAGGACAGCAATTTCTATGATTCAAAGAAACACTGAATCAAGGTTTCTGAGTAAAAGAATATACATTTATTTACACATCAGTTGTATAACATTTCACTAAAGTGAAGAAGTTGAAAATTCACACTCTTAATAACCACACCACTCCCAATTGATTCTGTACAAGTTAAACTCAAAAATGAAGTATGAGAAAAATGGCACTCCAGTAATTTAAAAAGGGAGGGAAAGACACAGTTAGGTAGAAATTGAGCAGCACCAACAGGTAAGTAAGCTGGGCAATCTAGAAAGAGGAACTAAAGTGATGGAAACAAATCAAAAAGGCTTAGGGCTAAAGTCAATAGGACAATAGTCTTTTGCTCAAGATGACACAGTTCGAGAGGTTAAGTCTTTGCCAAGAGTTCTGGACAAAGTTGGTCGGCAGAAAAGTTAGTTTAAATAGTAGAGAAGAACAAGCCCGCGGATTGGCGAAAGGTTTCACACACCTTCACCGCGGCTGGACAAAACACACAACCTTTAAATGGAGAAGAAGCTGTAGCTGAGGCGGACGTTCCTGACAGTTCCTGCAGGCTCACGGTTCCTGGAGCGACTGTTGGACTGGCATGAAGTAGGAAGACTGGAGGGCCGTGCACTGCCCAGGGAAGAAACCAGCAGTAGAGCAAAGCAGCGAATAAAAGGTGTGATCCTTAAAACCCAAGCAGGGTCCGACCTTCCTGGCTATCCGGTTCACTGTAGCTCTGTACAGCAAATTCGACTAGAGGAGGGAGTCCTGGCTTGCAGTTTGGGTGAACTGGTTGGTCCCACCAGCTCAGGGGAAGAAGATTCCTGGTAGATCTTCTCTGTCATTCTTCTCTGTCATTGGAGCTTGAAGATTCGGACCTGCAGCAGGGCTTCACCGGGCGGTTCAGTCATTGTAGAGGTCCTCTTCTGTCAGCTCCTCATCGGTTCTTTCGTTCCAGTGGCAACTCTTCCTTTCCAATCCCAGAGACCTGCTTTTTATGCAGTTTCCCCCCATTCACACATCCTAGCTGGCAATCACACAGCAGGGTGGCTGTCCCGCCGGGACAGTCACCTAGCCAATCACACAGGAGAGCAACTTGGGTTACCAAGGGAACCCATGGCAGGGGTCCAAAAACCCCTCTTCACATCCTGCCTACCCAGACTTTACACGCCTAAGGAGGGCTTCTGTGGAGAAGCCCACAAAAAGACAGTGAACAAAGGAACCAAACCTGGTTTGGCACGCGGAGTAAAACACGAGAAAGACATTTTCAAAAAGAAATAGTGAATAAACCCAGCCGGAACCGTATAAAAACATATATGGTCCAGCGGGTTTAAGTTTGAGGCTTCCAAGATAGCCTAAAACAATCCCAAGGTTATTTAAAATAACCGCAGTAGGAAAAATAGGGTAGTCACCACTGCCACCAGCCAAGTCTTGATGAAAAGGGAGCAAAACAATGCTCCAAGAGAAACAGACACAAAGGGATAAGTATTAGCCCTTTCCAGTACTCTATGTAAGATAGGGTGTACTGGGTCTGTGGATTTTTTAAAAGACTAATAAAGTTAATGGCAACTTTACATGTTCTGGGAGACAGTAGTGAGTCCCAGAAAATGGAGTCTAAGTTGGGAAGTCTAAAAGGCAACCCTGTGTCACTGCACTGAAGGTGCTGCGTAACACACAGTAAAAAGATTATGCCTGTGGAGTAGGTGAGGCTCCACAGTCTATGAACACAAGAAATTGTTAAAGCACACACAGCGAAACCAAAACACATGTAAGAGTGGGAAAAAAAGGCTCACACTCTTATCAGGTGAAAAAATAAATCCTAGAAATCCAGCAAAGCTGCTAAGGGACTCGGTAGGTAAGGGAAATTAGCCATTCTTGAGAATTCTCCCTAACAGTGAGTACAATAGTAATGTTAACTGCATGTAAAACTGAGGGTCGTCTACATTTGGTCCATAGGTGTTAACAAGCAGTAATTCAGAACAAGCAATTTTACACAGCACAAATATCTACCTAAGCAAGGGGTCTATGATGGATTTATGTAGTTGAAATTGAAGGGCTCGATGGATTAAGGTAAGTACTGCCGCATCTGGGGCAGATAGGCTGTACATAACCTACTGCCACCCCATTTAGGGGTAAAGGCTGTATTCACCTCTCGCAATGCATGTGTTTCTTGTTGCATCATTATTTGGGGAAGTGGTGATCAATATAGGAAGCTAGTTTCTGGGCTTTCACAGGGTTGTTGATACTCTGCACATTCCAAATAAGGAGTGTTAATGACATAGCCATAGGAGAAGATGTAAGAGTGTTTGCCCTCTTTCAGGGCATCTCACTCCCCTTTCCCACCCTGTTCTGCAGGGAGTAGGACAACTCCTTAATGTGGCTAAATTCCTTTGTATGAGTGTTAACTCCCCCCACCCGCACCATCTACCCCAGCTTAACTATAGAAACCAATTGATCATAACTAGCTCAAAATTCAGCCCAGTTGTTGTGAAAACTCAGAGAGTGTATCAGGTTACCCAACTTTTTATTTTATTTTCATGTGCAAGAACAAAAAATGATCAGGGCTTGGTGCTTCCACTGGTTTATCTAACGTGGCGCAGTTAAGCTGGTCATCTGCCAGGTGAGAGTGCCTGCACCACCTCACCCAGTCAACAGACCGGAGGCCCCTCAGAATGTCTTGGGAATAGGATCTTTGGACATTTATCAGTATGCACTTTGCCGTATTAAGCGTGGTAAATTACGCTGTCATTCGTATAGAGAGTGCAAAGCATATATTGCAGTGACTCTACCAGGCTGTTGGTACCTTGCTGTACATAACTTCACTGCTCACTGTCCTGGTCCAGTTGCGTCTGTTACCAATAGTAAATAGCTTTTAGCCTTCGTCACCAGCTCTTGCCTTCTCCAGAACATCTTTCGGGCGGGGTGCTCTCACTTCGATATTAGATTGATTCTATATAAGAGGATGCCTCCGCAGGTGATATAAAGAAATGTGCATCACTCCCATGTTGAATCCAGAGCTTGGATGGAAACATAATTGCATATGGCACCTGGTTCCCTGAGGAGCCTTTTCACAGAATCAAAGGACTTGTGGGCAGACCGCACAGTCGGCGAGAAATCAGGGAATATAGACAATTTACAGGATTCGATGCTCAACTCTGCTTACTCGCTGAAAAGCTGTAATATCAGGTCCATGTCGCTGTAATTAAGGAGTCTTGCTATAATAGTCTGTGGCAGGTCCCAGGTTTAGGTGCATGCTGAAGGGACCTATGTGCCTGCTCAACCTGGAATTGCAGGGAGAGCTTTGGCTTTTTGAGGATGACATAGAGGAGTTTTTCAACAAACTCTTCCATAGGGCCGTTAATCATGGACTCTGGAACCCCTACTAACCAGATTTTGTTTAGTCTAGAGCGGGTTTCCAAATTCTCACATTTCACTCAAATGGAAGTTAATTCCTTCCTTATGGTTGCCTTGTCTGTTTTAACTGCAGTCATTCTAACTTCTGTGTCACTAATTCTGTCTTCTGCAGTGGTATTGTGACTTACTTCTTTTTCGAGATGGGCATGCAGTGAGTTGATAGCATTTGATAGGTCGTCTAATTTAGAATTATACAATGTGAATCCAGCCTGAATTACTTCCTTAAGCGAATTGACATGTTATTTATCTGTTGCGTCGGCTGCCAATGCAACTCTAGACAAAGTCGCTTGCTGAGGCTCCTTAAATGGGGTGTTAGTTTATGAGTCCATAGGCCTGTGCTTTTTGTGTGTGCCTCTGGTTGTGGTTATTGCTAGCCCACTCATCGGAGTGCAATGTACAACGTATGCATCCAAGAGGCTATACCTGGTCTATGGCGCTTCCAGTGAAGCCACCGTACACTGTGTAGGCACTCCTGGGGTACTGTCCAGTGTTGGCACAGGTGACTATCTGTGATGTATCGATGCTTCGCTGCAGCTCCGAAAGCAAGAGTACAGTGTGCTCCGGGGGATCCTGGTGCAATACACAGCCATCCACCTCTTTTGCACAAATCCCCTGAAATGTGCCGGGTGGTGGTCCAGGTCAGTCCATTTACCTCTGCATCTCTCTCCCAAATGGATTCCTCTGGGGAAGCACTTATAAATGTATATGTACGCATGCTGTCCCCTTAAAGTATCCTGTGGGGAATCCACTTGTTATGGTGAACTCCCCCACGAACAGCACTCTCCCTCTCTCACTTCCAACCATAGTGTTGCAAAGTGCCTCGGACCCATTGACACCTTACTGACGTTTCCCACTTTGCTCCATTTCTCCCCTCAATACGGGCCAGGGCCTGCAGTGATTCAGTCACCATCAGAGTCCCAGCAAGGGCACTGCAGTGCTTTCAAGCACTACTCACACCTAGCAAGAGGGTCGGTGTCATCACGTCCTGCAGGGCTCGCCAGCAGCTGACTCATATCAACAATGGTAACAGCAGGGAGACCACTGCCTGTGCTTCACAAGAAGCAGCATGTGGTACGCCACACCCAGTGATCTGATCAGGCCACCAGGATGCCTCTGGTGACCCTCTAGCTCCTCCAATGCTAGGTCAGAAAACAGCTCCTCTAGGGTTTCCCTCATGGGGCATGCCTCAGTCCCAGCACTCCCGGCCATCGGACTCTGGTACAGCGAGCAGGGAACCGACCACTGTAAGATTTGAAGGTGCACTGCTCTGGTCACTCAGATGCACCTCCAGCTGCTTCCCCTGCAAGATTATCGCTTTTTGCCCCCAGGATTAATGTAGGACAATCATTGTGCTGCAGAGCTTGAAGCTTACATTGCCATTGAGCTGGCTGCTCCATATCTTTGATGTCAATATATCTATTGCTCTCTCTTTTTCTCTCTCTTCACATATATTATATATACTTTTTTATAAATGATAACTGAGTATGATTAGAGCACTGTGTACACACACAATAGTTTGAGTAAAATATTTGTGTATTATATTATTGTTAGTGGCAGATGTTAGACTTTGAGAGAAATGTATTAGGTAAAACAATGTCGTTCATGAGCTGTATACCTTGAAAAAATGGCCAACAAATTACAGACTAAATGTATTGTAGAGTGATTGACATGATGGAAGGACTACTGAGTGTTGTATTGTGAAGCCATGGAATTTGGGTATACAGCAACTCACTGTGATGGTTGGTTTTGCATGTGATCAAGCAGCACATTGCTATGAAATGCGTGATGTATCCGTCTCCTTGTCTATGCATCTGAGAATTTGAAATAAAGAAAATTTTGTTTGACAGATATTTATTTTTGTTTTCGTCCGGTCCCAGGAGTGTGATTCACTGTGTTTTGCATTGGATGGTTTTGATATATATATATATATATATATATATATATATATATATATATCAGTGAAAAAAACTTTGTTGAAGGGACATTATGGTTAAGTTGTGCTACTAAAAACCTATGAAATTCAGTGAAAAAACTTTGTTAAAGGGACGTTATGGTTCCAAGTAAAACCGAAAAACCCTTGAAATTCGCCAGTTATGGTAAGCTAAGCAACCATAACTCGCGCCACCACCATGCACTGCTAAGACTAACACCCCGGACATCAAAGATGAAATCACAAATGTCATTGATGACATCACTGATGACATCACATGTCTGGCTCACTATTTTTTCTTTTGCTGACATATCTAGGCCACATGGTTTTCTTCAGTAACAGTCAGAAACTAAGAATTTTATTTTATTTGTAGACATATCCTTCTAGTAGGTTCTTACAGTAATTCCCTTAGAGTACAGTCACATCATATGAAACATATACATATGGGAAAACACAAGCTTGAAAGACAGCAATCCTTTTTGTGCATAAAGATAATCACTAGACTTATGAGCACTTTCTGATAGTTCTGTTGTTTTTTTTTTATGGCTGTACTTTCCCTGTATATGGTCATATTTGTATACATTGTACTCACACTACTTTCCTTAGGGTCCAATCACATCAAGTGATACATATACATAGGGTAAATAGCAGCTTTGAAACAGAGCTATCATTTATTTGCATGAAACTAATCAGTTAAGTTATGAATTGTTTCTGCTACTACTTGTGCTTTTTTGCTAACTTCACTTTCCCTGTATATACCCATATTGGTATGTGTTCTTGTGTCTTTGTGTTTTGTCTATAGTAATGCAATTATGTAATACATGGGTTTTATTAGCTACTTATTACATATTTCACAGTACACAAAAATCTATTAAGAAAGCAATTATCATTTCATTATTCAACATATGAACATTACGAATATCATACCTTCATCTTGTACGCTGCACACAATGTTATGTTTCTGTATGAGTAGCTTAGTGTACTAGATAGAACCCCATAATAGGATGCTATTTATATGAATGCATCGTTCAATGCACTTATTAGGGTATATTTCTTGCAATGATTCTTAACACTTTTTTCGCAACATAATAAGAATCCCTTCTACACATATTTCATGAGAAGTACATACGCATGTGATGTCATCAGTGATGTCATCAATGACATTTGTGATGCCATCTTTGATGTCCTGGGTGTTAGTCTTAGCAGTGCACAGTGGTGGCGCGAGTTATGGTTGCTTAGCTTACCATAACTGGCGAATTTCAAGGGTTTTTCGGTTTTACTTGGAACCATAACGTCCCTTTAACAAAGTTTTTTCACTGAATTTCATAGGTTTTTAGTAGCGCAACTTAACCATAACGTCCCTTTAAAAAGTTTTTTCACTGAATTTCATAGGTTTTTAGTAGCACAACTTAACCATAATATCCCTGACTTCATATACATGTAACATAGAACATACTAACCCCCTCGTAGTGATTTTAATGTCCGCGGACTACCGCCATGCCCGCGGACACATCGAAAATCTGAGCGTGGTGAATGTAAATTTAAATAGTGTGCCCCATTTCCCCTTTGAAGTTGGCTCTGAAAAGAGCCATGTTTTTTTTGTTTTACAGATGCTTGACAGACACCTGTTATTTTGTATATTTTTTCTTGTTTTTTTTCTTACTTTACTCCTAAAATCTTCACATAACCTTCTCCAAAGCAACCCTTACATTCCAAAATAGAAAGGCATTTCCTGTAAAAGATAAAGAAATGCCATCTTCTTTAAAATTAACAGCATTACAGGCATCAATATTCTCATTGTTACAGAAGAACATACCAGCTCTAAGCATGAAGGCACACATGCCTCGGTTGATGACACACCTAGCAATATTTTGCTGAGGACAAAAAACTGAACTATTGTCCCATATTGCCCTAGGTAGTAATCCAGAAAAAATTACTTTTGCATTTGGAAGGATCTTCATTACTGCTTGAACGAAGCATTCCAAATCAGCCAACAAAGCAGAGGCACTGACGTTGCCCAAATGGAAAGCACCATAGTGCAAAACTACCACATGCGGACTGTTCATTGTGGCAATATCCTCACAAACTTGTACAATTCCCTGTACTTTGCAATCAGGCACACTGCTCCACACCACCTCCACTCCTTTCACATCAAAGTTCTTTACAACATGCCTGCATTCAGCGTACTGCTGTAAACCATGCACAAACATATCTCTGAGCACCAACATCCTGACTTTCTCCACTTCTGCCATCTTCATCACACACAGTCTCTTTCAACACAAATCCACAACCTCGACATCTGATTGGCTGATCCATACAGTCTTCTTTCCATGTTGGATTTCCTAGAAAAACCCGGATGTAGCACGCCCTGTCCACGAACAGCCGCGGTGTCCGCGGACGGCGTCCACTTTACTCTCTGTGCCATTCCCTCATTGCATACAGCTAAGCAATCACACAATACGAATAACGTCCTCAGAACAACCCCATTTTGTGATTTTTCGAACATTTCAGGACAATTATTATTTCATTATTCAACATATTAACATTACACATATTATACTTTCATCTTGTACTCTGCACACAATGCTATGTTTCTCCATTAGTAGCTCAGTATACTAGATAGAATCCCATAATACAATGCTATTTATATCAATGCATCGTTCAAAGCACTAATAACGGTATGATATTTATTGCAATATCCTTGACTCTTTTTTCGAAACATTATAATAAAAATCCCTAGTACACAAATTCCATGAAAAGTACATCCACACGTGATGTCATCAGTGATTTCATCAATGACATTTGTGATGTCATCTTTGATGTCCTTGGTGTTAGTCTTAGCAGTGCACGGTGGTGGCGCCAGTTATTTTTCAAAGCTTACCATAACTTGCGATTTTCAGGGGTCTTTCGGCTGTACTTAGAACCATAACGTCCTTTAAACAAACTTTTTTTAATATCACGCAAACAATATACAAACATGGCATGCAAAAACCAACTTCTACAGATGGCTTTACACAGAATGTTGCAAAGTAAGAATTTATGCTCGTTCACAGTGAAGGTCAGCTGCTTCCACAACTTCTACAGATGGCTTTACACAGAATGTTGCAAAGTAAGAATTTATGCTCGTTCACAGTGAAGGTCAGCTGCTTCCATTTTTTTCTCGGGCCCCGGAGAGGCTCACGAAGCGGACTATAAGGTTGTATTGTGTTTTGACCTTGACAGACAGAGATTGTGATGAAAGACTTCTCTTGAAGGAGTGTTGCAAAAACGTAAGAGAAGATAAAGATGAAATTTCTGAAACGAAACCACTTTTATATATTATATCACTATGCGAAAGATCGTTGGCACACGCAGAGTCGTATTTTGGGACTGCACCACTCGTAGACAATGGAAATTGCAATTGTACTGTAAGTAACCCTTTAGATTACTTTATACCAAATATAATTACAATAGCATAGCATTAAAGACCACTCAAGTTGAACTTGTTCGTTGAAAGTGGCATAATGTTTTCTACCGCGCACTATCACCGCCGAATTGATCCCCTGTCGTTTAGAGGGCTCTGAAAAAGGCAGACGACACAGGGTGGGTTAATAGAAATAATTTAACCGGTCTATAGGCGGTCAAGCGCTCTACTCGCTGTGCCACTTCACTGTAGCCTGTCAAGTGGCACAGCGAGTACAGAGCTCGCTTTGACATCCGTGCACAGCTTGCTAACGCAAGTTTGAATCCCGGCAAGGCCAAACTCAGCCTTTCATCCTTCCGTGGTCGATAAATGAGCACCACACACCGTGGTTAATAATAAGCACCGCTTAGATACCTCACGGTTCTTAGCGCTATATGAATGGGAAAATATTATTATTTTATTATTAACATAATCTGTTGCACTATCTTCGATAGCAAATATTTTCACGCCCTAATAAATAAAATGATGATTTTTAATGAAGATCGGCTGGTGAGACTAATTTATGTTTTTTAAAACAGGTATGTGGCTACATTTTGCCTATATCACCATTTACAGACTCCAGCGGATGGGATCTTCAACTGCCAGGTGCAGGTCCAAATATGCAACTTCATGACCCTCACCATTTTATGGGACAATCGCCAAGGACCAATATGCCCTTACGCAGTACTAGCGGCTACAAACAACATACCAACCAATAGGGTGGTCTAATGGCTCGTTGTTGGAGCAACCTTCCGATTATCAGAGCGACCATTTACTGCTTTTATTTTAAACCAACAGCCTATCTACCGCAAAGGAACAACGCGTGGCTCCAAATAAACTTTTCCTGATCGACAACAGAGACAATAGCAAATCGCTGAATATTCACTAAACATTTCATGTGAAATAAATGTACTTTACCAAATGTACAATCCTGCTGTTTACTTTTAAACCACAGTTTCATATTCCGAATTGTGGCGCACTGAGTTGTAAGCTGATCTAACATTCTCTGTACAGCAAAGGAACATCGCGTGTCTCAACATGAACTTTTGCGGATCGACAACAAAGACAAATGCAAATTGCTGAATATTCTCTAAACATTTGATGTCAAATAAATGTACTTTACAACATTTACAATCTTGCTCATTACGCACCCTGTAACGTCACGGAGAGAGGCAGGAAATATGAATGCTTTGATAATATCAGGCTTAGGGGCGGGAGATATGATTTAGTGTCGCAAAAGCAAGTCAGCCAGGTCAATAGCGCCAGTCATAGGATTATCACATAATGTTGGCGCACACCAGCCGGATTTATCGTTTCTTTAGTGGACAAAAAGTCGGTTGACGCCCCTAGGAAATTGTACTATTAGCGGACAAAAGGAGTGTTCTTAAAACACTTTCACCCTGACAACGAACAATACAAACAACGTTCTCAGAACACCCCCATTTTGTGTAATTGCAACCATTTCGGGACACTGGGAGTGTTCTTAGAACACATTCAACTAGACAGATTACAATACGGACAGCGTCCTGAGGACACCCCCAGTTTGTGTATTTACGAACAATTAAGTACACCGTGAGTGTTCATAGCTCATTTTTACCTTCCTTGCGAACAAAAATGACACATACTCCGTCCTCTAAACACCCCACCATTTAGTTTATTTACAAAATGTCAGAACAGCCGTGTTCTCCGCGGACAAATCAAACGCAACAAAAACATCTAGCACATAAAAAAAAAAACATTGAACCTATCTCGTACTCCCCCAAGCTCCCCAAACACTCTTACACACCAACACACGGCACTAAAGACATTTTTTTATCCACGTTTCACTGCGCTGTACGCGGTCGACTGCGAATACAAGAAGGCGGGCGCCACAGAAAATCTGACGCGCTCCACGCCCCTCGCCGTCCAATCAGCGTGACCCAACTACTTTTTTTGCAAAGTTTGGTGAGGATCCGTCCAGGGAGAGCGAAGTTATAAGCCGCCCAAAAAGTGCTCTTCCTATGGAAACAGCAACTTAACCATAACTACATGGCCACTACAGTGGCCATGTAATATATATATATATATTCAGTGAAAAAACTTTGTTAAAGGGACGTTATGGTTAAATTGCGCTACTAAAAACCTATGAAATTCAGTGAAAAAACTTTGTTTAAGGGACGTTATGGTTAAGTTGTGCTAATAAAAACCTATGAAATTCAATGAAAAAACTTTGTTAAAGGGACGTTATGGTTCCAAGTAAAACCGGAAAACCCTTGAAATTCGCCAGTATGGTAAGCTAAGCAACCATAACTCGCGCCACCACCGTGCACTGCTAAGACTAACACCCACGACATCAAAGATGACATCGCAATTTGCGGTACCGTAATTAGCGCCTTCCCCATTCCCATTGAGCCCTATGGGCTAAAAATGGGAATGGGGAAGGGCAATGGTGGAAGGGGGAATTACCGCCCCGCCAACCTTGGAATGGGGCGGTAATTCCCCTTTCCGCCAAGGCGGTGCCGGTATTTTACCGGCATGAACCATGGCGCTAATAGCGCCATGGTTCTCCGCCATCTGTGTAATGAGGCCCTATATCTGTCCGTAGTGTTTGCTAGCAAGTTAAAACTGTTCTAAGAACACACGCGGTGTCCTGAATTGTTAGTAATTAAACGAAAATGGAGGTGTTTTAAAGAACACTATACCTGTCCGTACTGTTCGCTAGCAAGTTGAAAATGTTCTAAGAACACAATTGGTGTCCTGAAATGTTCGTACATAAACAAAATTGAACGTGTCCTGAAGAACACTATATCTGTCCTTACTGTTTGCTAGCAAATTTAAACTGTTCTAAGAACACACGCAGTGTCCTGAAAAGTTCATTTCACGTGTGACGCAATTTTAATTAGTGCAGGACCCGAACAGTGTCCGTAGAACATCAACGCACATGCGCTACCTAATCTCCGTGCATTTGGTGTCCTGCGGACATGCGCTTCCTTCGCGGACTTGTTCGCGAATGGATCATATGACCGCGCCCACGCTGATCGCGTGTTCTGAATGCGGACACTGTTCGGGTCCCCGAACAAATTAAAAGTACATTTTCAATTAATCCATAATATTTTTCCCACATAGTAATCCTGAGTTTCTACATACCTTTTGAAACTTTTCAAACTTTTTTTTGTGTTCGATCTGTCCGCGGACGGCACGCATGTCCGTGAACCGCGCACAAGCACCCCTATAAAAGACCACGCCCTAGAGCTGATTCTCATTGTGTTTCTGGCTATTCTTCAGAGCACAGCTATTTCTCCAGCAACTTGCTGATTACACCATCGAGATGGCATCCCTGGCTGCAGAACTGCCACCTAGTGCTGCACCTGCTTCAGCACCACCCCCACCCCCTCCACCACCACCACCTCCCCAAGGGCCTGAAGAGGGGAACAGGAGTGAGGATGTGGAGGAGGAAGAAGAGGATGATGAGAATGAGGTAGAGGAAAACCCTACTACCCGCACTAGGCGTGAGTCTTGGGTGTGGCGGTTATTTACCATTCATGGTAATGTTCCTAAGGCCCGTGCGAACCGTGTTACCTGCAATGAGTGCAAAATAATACTCAGTCATGGGAAGCACGGTAAGTACAGCTTTGGGACCACTACTATGAAGCGACACCTGAGGTCATTTCACTCTGGGGCTATTTGCAGGGTTGTACCTTGCGAAGAACGTAGCAGGTTGATTTCCTCTACTTCATCCTCTGTTTCTGATCCAGTCACCACAAGGACCACCTCTGTGGGACAGCGTCTTCCTAAAGCTAACTCACAGGCCATACAGAATGCTGATGACCGTTACCTTTCGAGGGTCACAGTTGTATGTATGTACTGTGACACAGTACTCTGCAGGGGGAGCGACTTCGTAGTGCTTTTGAGACTATCCTCTCAGAGCACGAGAAGATCTGCTCACTACCCAAATAAAACCCACTCTGCATCTTCCTCTCTCAGCTTGCCCTTTCTTATCCCTGTGGTTGGTGTCCCCCCTTTACCTTCCTTTACCCTCCTCTCCTAGTGTGTCGTGTATAAAAAAACCCAAAAAATACAAAATATCAAAAATCCCAAAAAAATAAGGCTCTTTTCAGAGCCGCATTTCACAGTTAAAAAATAGAAGTGAAAATAAATGAAGCAGGGCCCTTTGTATTTTTTAGAAGTCTGCGGACAGTTCGCGAACATTTAAAAAATTGGGATGCTACCCCATCAAAAACATTGCAATTTCCTCTGGGAAGAAGTGGTGGCTCTGAAAAGAGCCTTTGGGTGGTGTTTGTAAGTCAAAAATTATAAATGCTTAACACCTACTTCAAAATGGTTGTTGTAATTCCAAAAAAGGTCGCAATGCATTTTGTACATTTCTCAGAAAAATCTGATTGCCAGCATAAGTAAGATGGACTCCATCTCTGCGAAAAATGTATGTACTACGAAACATAATATTTTCATTGTGAAAAGAGGACAGGCCAAAATCTCTTAGAAAGGCACAAAAAGCCTTATTAACATTGCGCCTTGCTTTTTCCATTTGTGGACCAAATGAAGAAGAACGAAGCCACATTTGTCTCTGCGCAATCCGTGAAAATATCACTTGAGAATTAGGAAACATGTCCATAACCTTCCCAAGTCCTTCTTTCATAGCAAATTGCAAAAAAAATCCAGTCACATGTCCTAAACTGTTCCCTCCACAATGAACTACAATTATGTCTGGATGTTGCTCTGTCTCCAAAGTAGCACCAAGAGGTAGCAAGTCCAACCACTTCATTCCACGTACTCCATGCCAGTGTACTTCCACATGTGGGAATCCAAGATCTGCAGCTACACCACAGCTTTCTGCATGCACCTTCAACCAATGTATCCACGAATCTCCCAAAATCCAAACAATCTGTTTCCTGAAACACACAGCCATAGCTATCTTTTGTTCTCTCAGCAAAAAGAGCATCTGAGAAACTCTCCCCTGGCACAACACACCCACTAAACTTTCCTGACCAATCCCTTTAAGTGCTTATTCTCATTTGCATGACTTCTGAACCCAAAAATCCCCGGATGTAACTCCCGATGTCCGCGAACTACCGCCATGTCCGCGGACATATCGTAACATGAACAGCCTTTCTACCATTTCCACTTCACTATCTCAGCCAATCCCTCATTGGATGTAGCTAAAAAATCACATGACCATGCACCAATCACATTCAATACCTCTAGATCTAACTGCATCATCATAGATCAGCACTGCAAATGTACTGTGAATCTCTCTGAGTACAAGTGTCATATCATTGGCAAGCACCATCTACCAGAAATACTGTACAAGTCTCCAAGATTTCTACTTACAGCTCCATGCATATCCATATGCATGAACACAAACTTCAGGTATGCATATTTTCTGTACAGTAGATGAACATATTTTCAAACAGATGTTTAGCTTGTGTAATCTGTAAAATGAATTTACTGTATTTTTTCAATTTCCTAAAATCAACTATCACTTATAAACCTTTATACTATTTACTTTCTTTATACACACACACTCAAATCATGTTAAACTAACATTTTTTAAATGAAATATATAGACTACATATATTCAAACAAAATTGTATGCAAGCACAATCTATGTTTAAATCTTTTAAAAAATACTTATACAAGTTCATATTTTTTTGTTTTTATTTATTTATTTACTTAATTACTTTAATTTAGACATGACATTGAGGCGCTATTACCTAGAACAGCTTACTTACAGAAATAGTGGTATTCACTGGTATATTATAAATTTCACAAGACATAGTAAAGAAATTATTTTTTTGCTACAGTTAGTCATTCAATACAATTTGTTCATTAAGAACATATCATATGTACTGAACTGATGCAATGTATCTTATGTAAATAAATTAGTTTAATAGTTTTAAAGAAGGCACTGATGATTTAAATCAAAAAAATCAATATCTAAAATAAAAAACAGCACTATATACAAACAAAGTTACTAATTTGAAGCTTTTACAATTGCAGTGAAGACCAATCTCCTGAAAAGAAGCAGCCGAATTCGAAGAACAAAGAAGAACTAAGAAGTTACCTGTTAATTTAAGAAAAAAAGTAAGTAGAATATCACCATAATATTTGTATTATTAATCAAACATACTATAACGTTAATACAAACTATTTTGGTGCCTAAAAATAGTGATTGTGTACCATTTTGTCCAAAAATCTCCATGCCTTAAACAGCGATTTACAGCCAGAATGGCCCACAAATTCCTATTTTTGGACACACAAATTAACCAACTGAACCGCTACAATTTTCATATTATAGAACAAACAACTGTTTTAATTGTATACATTAGATTTACTATTTGTACTTTTCCACACCACTAGCTTACTTTTTTTTGTCATCTGAACCCCAGTTTAGTAACACATGAATTCAAGAATACCTATCCCTACTAGTTGTAGTTCCCAATGCACAATCACACACCATTACATACATCTTTATCATCTTACTCAAACACTCATGCACACAGCACACATACATTCCAGAACACCCCAATCCATATCTTCTTTATTTTTTTCAACAGACTCTAAAGAATGCCTACCAAAAGTCAAGTCCGTAGAAATCAACGTAAAAGTAGAGCAAATGAAAATAAAAGTGTCCAACATAAGCATCCATCTCTAGCAGAATTTGTAAAAAAAGTTGAAACAAAACAGCTAATACAGTCATTTAGTGAAACACAAGAAGTTTCAAGTACAAAAACTTTGCCTCCTCTATCAAAATGTAAAACAAACCAAAAAACAATTAACAGAAAATCAGCTATCACTACAGATAAAACTACTTTTTCAAATTTTAATATAGTGCAAAGTAAGCATACCAAGAAAAGTATTTTAACCAAAATGTACCGTCACAAAGTCCTTCAAAATCTTATAAAAACAGGAGAGAAATCAGGTTCAATGCTTAAAGTCTATCGTAGGAAATTAATCTTAGAAACGTTGATGGACAGTGCAATTCTTCTGAAAAGAAAGTTATTTATTTTACTGTTAAACAAAATGAAACCATTAACAAAACTAATACCTAAATTACAAAAAAGACTTCTCAATAAGCGAAATGTCAACAGAAAGAACTTCTTAAATATCTGTGGAGGTGAAATGAGTCACACTACAAGCACAGAACCATATTTTAATGAAGAAGCGTACAAACAAAAGCAAACAAATACAATTGCCATACATAGCAGTGGTCGAGGTTATGAAAAAGTGAATAATACCATAATGGAACAAGAAGTACTCCTTACAAAAATATGCCCTGAAAACTTAGAATTACCCCTCCATTCAACTGAATCAGAACGTCTAGTGTACAAATGGCCATGCACATCAATGTGTAACATTCCCAAACAATGTTTCAAATCTTTACACCAGTTCCTCAATAAATATGTAAAAAGCAAAGACAAAATCAAAATTAAATTACTGCAAAATATGGATACCTGTCCAGTGTGCAAGTACACAGGACTACAAGGACATTCATTGGCCTGCATTACAGGACCTACTTGTAAAACCACTTTCCATGATATCAAAAGGATATCAACACATCATTAAACTATAAGAAATCTAGTCTATAAACTGTACTATGCTAAAAGTCCTGCTTTAGCACTAGCAAAGTTAAATAACATCCTTCTACATGGTACAGCAAAAGACCTACTTGAAGAAATTCACTATATCCAGAAAAAATATTTTGGAAGTGAAAGCAATTTACAGAATGAAATAGCTTTAAACCAATTAAGCAACAATTCTACATATGGCAACCTTTTGCTAAACCCATACAAAAAAGAAATACTAAAATTTAAAAGTACATCAGCTGAAGTACCAAACCATGTATGTGTATGTTGCCGTAGAACTTTTTATAAAAGTAAGACAAAAACCGTAGACCTATCATACAAAATAGAAGACAATGAAGATTCTAAATGGTTTGAATTAGCTCTCTACCTTGAAGCAGAAAACAAATACGAAATAACTGAGCCCTTAATACTTTGCAGTTACTGCACTACAAAACTTGACAACAACCAAACTCCTTCACGTGCTATCACAAATAATTTTAAATTATACCCAGTACCAAAACCCCTACAACAACTTAATTTATATGAGAGCATCATAATTCAAACAGTACACCCATTTCAAGCAATAATATGCCTTCAACCAAAAACAGCAAAATTACCACCCTCTGAATTGGTAAAAGGCATTCGTGGAAAAGTAGTTTATTTACCATTAGATCTAAAAGAAAATGTGCATACTCTAGGAGTGCAACATCCAATGCAGCAATCTTTAATTATCTTAGTAAATGGAGTACCTACAAAAGACAAAAAAATATGGCAACAGCCGGTAGATTTATATAAAGTTAGACAAGCCTTCCAATATCTTAAAGAGAATAAGGAATATTACAAAGAAATTAATATTGAAGAAAACACAAGAAGCTGGTCAATTTGAGCTACTAGATCCTGTTACAATATCAAATACTTTAGACCATTATACAATTCATCTTTTGCACTGTAATGACATCGTAGAAGATGTACTGGAAACTTACCAAATGCGTCAAACAAAAGGATCGCCAATCAGCATATGGGAAAAAAGTATAGAAGCACGTGCTTTTCCTCTACTCTTTCCTACTGGCAAAGGAGGAAGGTATGATGATAGACCTATTCAAATATCAGCTTCAGAATACCGCTCATTACGGATGTATTCTGAAGATCCCAGATTTAGACAAACGTGGAATACATATTCCACCTACTCTTTGAAAGTGAACTAGCAACTTTATGTTACGGAGTTGCACACATATTAAAATCAGGATCACACTTTCAAAATATGACAGCTACACAATTATTAGAAAAAGTGCAACAAAAGGATGAGGTTTTACAATCAAATATTACAAATCTATTAGCAAATATGCGTGGTACTAAAGAGTACTGGTTTCAACGTCATGGAGATGGACGTTGTATGATCAGAAACCTTGGCCCACCCACTTGGTTTGTTACATTAAACTGTGCAGAATATGCATGGGAAGATTTCCATGATTTCCTACGCATATCAAATAAAAACAAAACAAACATAGATATACTAACACCTGGAGAACTTTGTTCTTTGGATCCTGTTAATGTTTCAAGATATTTTCACCATGGCTTCATTGCTATGCTACATTTTATTTGTAATAAAACTGTTTCTCCCCTTGGAGAAGTGCAACACTTCTTTTGGAGAAAAGAATACCAAGCCAGAGGAGCACCACATATCCACATGCTTTTATGGATTAAAGATGCTCCTAAATTTGGTCAAGACAGTGGTGCCACTGTTTTACAGTTTATTGAAAAATATGTCACTTGTGAAATTCCATCAGGAGCCACAAATAGTGATCTTCATGCACACATTTTACAATTTCAAAGACACAAATGTGGAAAATATTGTCGTTGCAAATACAAAAACAAAGAGAAATACTACACCAAATGCCGATTTGGTTTCCCTAGACCAGTTACAAATACAGGTCAAGTGAACAACCTCATGTCTTCAGTTAGACATAGTGTTAAAGGTAAGTCACCTAAAAATACATATCACAGAAAAAGAAAAGGAGAAGAAAAATATATCAATGATTATAATGCAATCATTGCCCACTTATGGAATGCAAACATAGATGTGCAGTACATTGCAGACAATTCTACTGCAATTGCACGATATGTCACAGCATACTAAACTAAAGCAGAAAAGACAGAGCTCCAAGACCTCTGGAATGACCTGTCATCAGATAAAACAGTATCTCAGAAATTATACAGCTTGGGCATAAAAATGCTCACCCATAGAGAATGTGGATCATATGAAGCAGCTGATCGTTTAACTGGTACTGCATTGTATGGTAAATCTGAAAATATAGTATGGCTAAGTCTTGGTCCAGCTAAATCTAGAAAAAGAGTTCTAAAATCATATGAAGATATAGAAACAATAGCCAAACATGATCCCAACAGCCAAGACATTTTAAAAAACAATTTATTGGACACATACTACCCAAACAGAAGTAATACTTTGGAAAACATGTGTCTATACCGCGTAGCCCAAAACTACACATACAAAAATAATATGAAACCTGATGAAAAAAAAGGTAAATATAGAGTGACAAACTGTGAAGGCAGCTTAGTTAAACTCACTAAACCAAATTTAATTAATCATATAACATTGTCATTAAAGACTCCTCAACATAAAGAAGTATATTACATGTCCCTGCTACAACGCTTCAAACCAAGGAGAAAAGAAGAACAATTAGTAGATAACTATGACTCATATGAGGATGCTTTCAAAGCAAATGAAAGCACTATAATTGATGTAAACTTTACACAGTACAAAAAAAATGTTGCACAATGAACAGCAACACGAAGAAGAACTCCAAGCCCAACTAGATAAGGACACTCCTGACAGTAGTCAACCTTCTGTAACAGGAAGCCAAGAACCACTGGGAGAACCACTAATAATAAATGAGGCAGAATTAGCTATGATAGAAGTAGAAAACACCATGTGTCAGTATGAAGATAAGGAAGACTTAACTGTACTACAATCAAAACTAAACAATGAGCAAAGTAGCATTTTTCAAGAAGTAACAAAACAAATTGCACATGGTGTAAAACATGAAAATAAAGAATGTTCCTCCCATAACCTATACTACTGTACGTCAGTGGTGAAGCTGGTTCTGGCAAAACATTCCTAATCAAAATCATTAGTAATTTCCTTCAACAATTGACAAACTACAAACTGTCAGCTGTTGTCACTGCCCCCACAGGTGTAGCTGCCTACAACATAGGTGGTGTTACATTACACCGATTACTACTATTACCAGTAGAACACCAGAAAAAATTTGACTATTACAAACTTTCTGCAGAAGCTGCAATGGAATTACGCAGAGTATTGAAACAAATGAAAATGCTATTAATAGCTGAAGTGAGCATGGTCTCCAACCTGATGTTAGCTTTGATTCACCTCAGATTACAAGAAGTACTCAAAACAGACTATGAAGAGCTCTTTGCAGGAAAACACATTATTGTTTTTGGAGATCTGCTTCAATTAACACCAGTAAAAGGTGAGCCTATTTTTAAAACATTAGGGCACAAACTCTGCCGTAAAACTGTTGGCAGCGTTGGAAATGTCAACCTTTGGCAACATTTCCAATACAGAGAATTAACAGAAAACATGCAGTAATCTGCAGATCTCACTTATGCCAACATTTTAAAAAGTATCAGAGTTGGTATACTTTCTAAAGAAGCAGAAGCAATATTGAAAACCCGGCACATTAATGCACTTTATGGCGATAATGCATGTGCTACAGATGTTATGGAACAATTAGCCCACAAAAATGTCAATTGTATGGCCTTAATGCCAACTCTTGCAAGCTGTTTCAAATTCATTGAATCATGCTAAGTAAAGAAATGCAACCAATCATGGAAATTAGTGCCACAGACAAACTAGATGTACATGGTATGACACTACCCATGTGTGACCAAGCCACAACAAGACTAAATAGTTTAGAAAAATCAATCTCAAACACAGCAGGCTTAGAAAAGATATTAAAATTATCCTTAAATTGCAGAGTAATGCTTAAACGTAACCTTGACGTGGACCAAGGACTAGTTAATGGAGCACTGGGTACAGTTGTTGGCTTTCAAACATACCCACGCAACAACAAAATTCAGTTTGTCAATATACTCTTTGACAAACTTTCAGAAGTAAAAAGGATAGGACTCTCAACAGCTAGATTCCTTCTCTTCAAAGATATGTATGTATGCAGAGAACAATTTTCTCTAACTCTTGCATACGCAGTCACGATTCATAAATCACAAGGTCTTACCCTAGACAAAGCATTGATAGATATTGGTAACACAGTCTTTAAAGAAGGCATGAGCTATGTAGCACTATCACGCTTACGTACACTTGACGGTCTATTTCTAATCAACTTTGATGCAAGTAAAATAAACGCTGATATTCCTTGCATTTTTTAATACTATAGATTTCGCTCACTATACACCCCCCACCTAAACACATATTCTGTTCCACAAAAAGTAAAACGTTATAAAAGAAAAATAAATCAAACAGAAATGCAACAGGATGTCAGTGCAAATCCTCCAAAGAGAGTTAAAGTAAACCAAGTACTTCTTTAAAGAAGGAAGACAAACTCCAAAAAAAGCAGTTAGATACAGAACTACCTGGACCATTTAAATTCTCAAATATAGTTGGTGTAAGTTGCTACGCAAATGTAGCAATGAATATTCTATTTCAATTACCACCAATTGTTGACAACATTTACTTACACAGTACAGACCCATTGTGTTTGCAAATGTTAGTACTTCACAGAAATGCAGCAAACAATCCTGACAACACGTATAGTGTTTTTGGAATAAGACAACAATTGGACTACTGTGCTGGAATGGTGAAATTCACTATAAATTCACAGGAAGATCCACAAGAATTTCTAATGTACTTACTACAAGTACTGGAAAACAAAAACATACCTATAAATGAAATCTTTCAGATTTCATACATGTGGAAACATACATGCACTCTCTGCAACAATGTGACACAAGAAGAAATCCCCAATGAACGCTTCATATATATATCAATACCAAATTGTGAATCCTTTCCATTTCAGCGACTTGTACAAAATGCAAACCTTGGTAGATAATGCTCTACCTGCAATTCAGATAATCGCTCCAAGTTAGTAATACAAACACATAGTAAATACGTAATACTAATGCTTCTACGTTACAATGCAGATGGTACCAAAAACAACTGCAAGCTGACTGGATTCACACATGGTCAAATATCACTTGGTAATAAAATCTTCACAACAATAGGTATAATCTACCACGCAGGAGCCACAACCAATTCAGGGCACTACACTGCATATATAAAAAAGAAATGTGGATGGTTTGAATGTAATGATAGTACCATTACTCTAAATCAGAGATTACCAGGAAATCTTACAAACGCTTATTTGATGTTCTTAAAACCAAAATTTGATAACTAAACTGCATTTAAAACCTAAGTAAACTTGTGTTAAAAAAATATAAACTGTTAGAATACTCCAAAAGCTATCTAACTGCTCAAAGATTCTACAACAACTAATCAGATAAATGAATACCACTAAATTAGACCAAACAATACACAGTTAGAATACGCCAATTGGTATCTAACTGTCCCAAAATTTAACAATATCCAAATAGATAAATGAAAACCACTAAAATATATTAAAAAAAAATAGACAGTTAGAATATGCCAATTGGTATCTAACTGCTCCAAAATTTTATAATATCAAAACAAATGAAGAATCTGTAACTGCTCCAAAAACAATACAACAAAACAAAGTATAAAGCATTAGCCAGAAACAACAAGTGAACACTGAAAACAAACAAACAAAAAAACTATAGCATAACAGAAAAAGTTTTTTTTTTAATCCAACATGGATTTTTTTTTCTCCAATAGACCCAATGATTTTAGCAACAAATACAGAAACTGAGCAAATTGCACAGTACTCTGATTTGTAATCTAGTAAATATGAGGGTAAAAAAAAAATATATATATATTGATTATACTATGTAATAAGTCATTACAAAATACTAATACTAACATGCTATTTTCTTTTATCACAGAAATGAACAAGAAAAACATGGACTCCCGTTACTAGACCAAACAGTAAGTATACAATAAGGAGAACCATAGCAGCATATCACTTCCATAGTATCTAATACCTTTGTTCCTTATACATTTGTTTTTCACCCAAAGCTATAAGCAAATATAAATGTGATATGCTGCGGTGGTTGTTGCCAGGGCATAGAGTCTTGGGTGCATGGCCATTTGGCCATGCACCCAAGACTCTATGCCCTGGCAACAACCACCGCAGCATATCACATCCATAGAGTCAAACATTTCAACTATGGTCTATGGAAACTTTTAATGTCCGCGGACATTATGAGTGTTCTTAGAACACTTTCAACTTGCCAGCGAACAATACGGACAGCGTTTTCAGGACACCCCCTACGAACATTTCAGAACAACGCGATAGTTCTAAGAACACTTTCAACTTGACAACGAACAATACGGACAGTGTCCACAGGACACCCCCATTTTGTTTATTTGCGAACATTTCAGGACACTGCGAGTGTTCTTAGAACACATTCAACTTGCCAACGAACAATACGGACTACGCCTTCAGGACACCCCCTACAAACATTCCAGGACACCGCAAGTGTTCTTAGAAACGTCTTCAGAACACCCCCATTTTGTTTATTTGTGAACATTTCAGGACACTGCGAGTGTTCTTAGAACACATTCAACTTGACAATGAACAATACGGACAGTGTCCTCAGAACACCCCCATTTTGTTTATTTGCGAACATTTCAGGACTCCATGAGTGTTCTAAGAACACTTCAACTTGACAGAGAACAATACGGACGGCGTCCTCAGGACACCCCCATTTTGTTTATTTGCGAACATTTCAGGACACTGCAAGTGTTCTTAAAACACATTCAACTTGCCAGCGAACAATACGGACTACGCCTTCAGGACACCCCCTACGAACATTCCAGGACATCAGAAGTGTTCTTAGAAACGTCTTCAGAACACCCCCATTTTGTTTATTTGCGAACATTTCAGGACACCGCAAGTGTTCTTAAAACACATTCAACTTGCCAGCGAACAATACGGACTACGCCTTCAGGACACCGCCTATGAACATTCCAGGACACCGTGAGTGTTCTTAGAAACGTCTTCAGAACACCCCCATTTTGTTTATTTGCGAACATTTCAGTACACCGCGAGTGTTCTTAGAACACATTCAACTTGACAGAGAACAATACGGACAGCGTCCTCAGGACACCCCCTATGAACATTCCCCGGACACCGCGAGTGTTCTTAGAAGCGTCTTCAGAACACCACCATCTTGTTTATTTGCGAACATTTCAGGACACCGCGAGTGTTCTTAGAACACATTCAACTTGACAACGAACAATACGGACAGTGTCCTCAGAACACCCCCATTTTGTTTATTTGCGAACATTTCAGGACACCATGAGTGTTCTAAGAACACATTCAACTTGACAGAGATCAATACGGACAGCGTCCTCAGGACACCCCCATTTTGTTTATTTGCGAACATTTCAGGACACTGCGAGTGTTCTTAGAACACATTCAACTTGCCAGCGAACAATACGGACTACGCCTTCAGGACACCCCCTACGAACATTCCCCGGACACCGCAAGTGTTCTTAGAACCATCTTCAGAACACCCCCATTTTGTGTATTTGCGAACAATTCAGGACACCGCGAGTGTTCTTAGAACATATTCAACTTAACAATGAACAATATGGATAGCGTCCTCAGGACACCCCCATTTTGTTTATTTGCGAACATTTCAGGACACTGCGAGTGTTCTTAGAACAGTTTCAGTTTGCTTGCGAACAAAATGGACACATATTGAGTCCTCAGAACACCCCCATTCAGTTTATTTAGAACATTTCAGAACACCCGTGATGTCCGCAGACAAATCGAACACAAAAAGAAAGTCTTACACATAAAAAACACAACTTTCATCCTATCTCATACACTCCCACCCTCCCCAAACACTCCTACACACCAACACACTCTACTAAATACAAATTTTGAACAAAGTTTCACCGCGCTGTCCGAGGACGACGGCGAATCCAAGATGGCGGACGCTACTGAAAATCTGACGCACTTCACGCTCCACGCCATCCAATCAGCGAACACGTTGCATGTCCGCGAACATCACGCAAGCCGATTGGCCAATCAGGACACTGTCCGCGGAGCGAACAGGGAAGTGTGTCCGCGGACCGAACACAGATATCACTAATTTTTTTTACCTACTTTTTGGTCATTTTAAAAAAAACTACTGGACGGATTTTCACCAAATTTGCAAAAGCACGCTTTTGGGGAACAAGCCGCTGCTCCTGGTCCAAATGTGGTGAAAATCCGTCCAGCGGTTTGGGCTGTAGACGCGAGCAAACATTTTTTCCCATTCAGTCTATGGGAAAAAAAAAGTTTTGGGATCCCCCTATAACTTTGCCCCCCCTGAACGAATCCTCACCAAACTTTGCAAAAAAATTCAGAGTGACCCAAATACTTGGTGAGGATCCGTCCAGGGAGAGCGAAGTTATAAGCCGCCCAAAAAGTGCTCTTCCTATGGAAACACCAACTTAACCATAACTACATGGCCACTATATATATATGTATATTCACTAAAAAAAACTTTGTTAAGGGGACATTATGGTTAAGTTGTGCTACTAAAAACCTGTGAAATTCACAAAAAAACATTATAAACGTGACATTATGGTTCAAAGTAAAACCAAAAAAACCCTGAAATTTGCCAGTTATGGTAGGCTAAGCAACCATAACTTTCCGCACCCCTGTGCACTGCTAACACTACCACCAGACGAAGCCCGAGCAGGATGAAACGCGTTGTTCTCTTTTTTGTTTTAAACTGCTGCTGCCTTCTTTTGTCCATGTACTTTTATTAATAAAGGACGCTTTTGGCTGCACTGAAAAACATTGATTGGTGTCGGATTTATGAAGAAGAGTGATGTTTTTCCTCATGAGCATAGCCTGAGTGCCGTTTCTCCCAGGATTGGATTCCAGTCCCTTTCTTTTCTCAATTATTTATATTCAGTGAAAAAACTTTGTTAAAGGGACATTATGGTTCCAAGTAAAACCGAAAAACCCTTGAAATTCGCCAGTTATGGTAAGCTAAGCAACCATAACTCACGCCACCACCGTGCACTGCTAAGACTAACACCCAGGACATCAAAGATGACATCACAAATGTCATTGATGACATCACTGATGACATCACATGTGTATGTACTTCTCATGAAATATGTGTAGAAGGGATTCTTATTATGTTGCGAAAAAAGTGTCAAGAATCATTGCAAGAAATACACCCTAATAAGTGCATTGAACGATGCATTGATATAAATAGCATCCTATTATGGGGTTCTATCTAGTATACTAAGCTACTCATACAGAAACATAACATTGTGTGCAGCGTACAAGATGAAGGTATGATATTCGTAATGTTAATATGTTGAATAATGAAATGATAATTGTTTTCTTAATAGATTTTTGTGTACTGTAAAATATGTAATAAGTAGCTAATAAAACCCATGTATTACATAATTGCATTACTATAGACAAAACACAAAGACACAAGAACACATACCAATATGGGTATATACAGGGAAAGTGAAGTTAGCAAAAAAGCACAAGTAGTAGCAGAAACAATTCATAACTTAACTGATTAGTTTCATGCATATAAATGATTGCTCTGTTTCAAAGCTGCTATTTACCCTATGTATATGTATCACTTGATGTGATTGGACCCTAAGGAAAGTAGTGTGGGTACAATGTATACAAATATGACCATATACAGGGAAAGTACAGCCATAAAAAAAACAACAGAACTATCAGAAAGTGCTCATAAGTCTAGTGATTATCTTTATGCACAAAAGGATTGCTGTCTTTCAAGCTTGTGTTTTCCCATATGTATATGTTTCATATGATGTGACTGTACTCTAAGGGAATTACTGTAAGAACCTACTAGAAGGATATGTCTACAAATAAAATAAAATTCTTAGTTTCTGACTGTTACTGAAGAAAACCATGTGGCCTAGATATGTCAGCAAAAGAAAAAATAGTGGGCCAGACATGTGATGTCATCAGTGATGTCATCAATGACATTTGTGATGTCATCTATAATGCCCTGGGTGTTAGTCTTAGCAGTGCACGGTGGTGGTGCGAGTTATGGTTGCTTAGCTTACCATAACTGGCGAATTTCAAGGTTTTTTCGGTTTTACTTGGAACCATAACGTCCCTTTAACAAAGTTTTTTCACTGAATTTCATAGTTTTTTAGTAGCACAACTTAACAATAATGACTTTGACTTTATATACATGTCATATGGAACTGACTAGATCTCTTCTTATGAACTTGATGTCCGCGAACTTATTTAATGTTCGCGGACATGTTCTGATAACAGTACCACTACCTAAAAACTGTGGGGGGCGGTGGTGGGGTATGTTTGATTGTTATATCATAATATAGGAACATTTAACAAATTCAAAAAGCAGCACACAAACACATTATATATAGTAATACATAAGAAATGTAACCCATATATGTAACACACTAACCATTCATTTAAATACAATATGTTCTGAAATGGAATATACCACAAGAAGATAAATTGGCTTCCAACATAATTACCTCACAGACACAACAGAACTGAGAACAAGACCAGACCCACTGAATACATAGGACTTATCTGACCAGAAATAGTAAGTGTACTTCATTTTACTCATATATTTATAAACTTTCTGTATTAGATTAAAAAATATATTATCTTTTTTTTTTTCTCACAGAAATGTCTAGTACTCTGGAATGGCTAGAGGACAATTTCCCACATGAAGAAATGTCACAAGATAGTGAAACTAATGGTAAACACTTTATAATATAAACCATTTATTTATTTTTTTTTTTATATACATTTAACATATATATAATTTTTTTGTACAGAGCATACCAGAATAGAAAAAACTTCAGAAAACCCTGTTATGGATAACAGTCTTCACAATATAGAAGAAAAAATGGATGTATTGTTGGCTAATTTTAATAATTTAAAAACTTTTGTAGAAAATCATTTCAAACCAAAAACCTCGTACCATTTCCCCACATGTACTTGTCCCTCCTCACCATATCACAGTCAATTATCCCCAAACCCTCTCCATAATCCATAACGTTTTGATGAGATTTCCATCCCTTCTTCACCTAATACCAATCATGTTGAAACCCCAAATTCTCCTGTTTTTGTTTCTGTTTCTGCCTCACCTTCTCTGTCATAAATTATTAATATATGTTAAATAAAGTTTAATTTTTATATTGTATTGTGAATAGTTTCCGTTTTTTTTTTTAAACAATAAAAGTGTCCGCGGACAGTGCGAGTGTTCTGAAATGTTCGTACATAAACGAAAATGGAGGTGTCCTGAAGAACACCACACCTGTTCGTACTGTTCGCTAGCAAGTTGAAACTGTTCTAAGAACACACGTGGTGTCCTGAAATGTTCGTAAAGAAACAAAAATTAAAGTGTTCGAAAGAACACTATATCTGTCCGTAATGTTCGCTATCAACTTAAAACTGTCCTAAGAACACAATTGGTGTCCTGAAATGTTCGTAAATAAACGAAAATGATGTGTCCTGAACAACAGTACAACTGTTCGTAGTGTTCGCTAGCAACATGAAACTGTACTAAGAACACACGCGGTGTCCTGAATTGTTCGTAAACAAACAAAAATTAAAGTGTCCTAAAGAACACTATACCTGTCCGGTACTGTTCGCTAGCAAGTTCAAACTGTTCTAAGAACGCTATTGGTGTCCTGAAATGTTCGTACGTAAACGAAAATGAAGGTGTCCTGAAGAACACTATACCTGTTTGTAGTGTTCGCTACCCAATTGAAACTGTTCTAAGAACACAATTGGTGTCCTGAAATGTTCGTACATAAACTAAATTACACGTGTCCTGAAGAACACTATATCTGTCCTTACCGTTCGCTACCAAGTTTAAACTGTTCTAAGAACACACAAGGTGTCCTGAAATGTTCGTTTCACGTGTGACGCACTTTTAATTACTTCAGAACCCGAACAGTGTCCGTAGGACATCAATGCGCATGCGCTAACCAATCTCCGTGCACTTGGTGTCCTGCGGACAGGCGCTTCCTTCGCGGACTAGTTCGCAAACAGATCATATGACCGCGCCCACGCTCATCGTGTGTCCTGAAATGCGGACACTGTTCGTGTCCCCGAACAATTTAAAAGTACATTTTCAGTTAATCCATAATATTTTTCAATAAAATCTCACCATGGCACAAGTCCCACATAGCAATCTTGAGTTTCTATATACCTTTTGAAACTTTTCCATCCTTTTTTTGTGTTCGATCTGTCCGCAGACAGTGCGCATGTCCGCGGACCGCGCACAAGCACCCCTATAAAAGACCACGCCCAAGAGCTTATTCCCATTGTGTTTCTGGCTATTCTTCAGAACACAGTGATTTTTGCTGCCACCTGCAGACTACACCATCATCGAGATGGCATCCTTGGCTGCTGAACTGCCACTTGGTGCTGCACCTGCTTCAGCACCACCCCCACCCCCTGCACCACCTCCCCAAGGGCCTGAAGAGGGGAACAGGAGTGAGGATGCGGAGGAGCAAGAAGAGGATGATGAGAATGAGGTAGAGGAAATCCCTACTACCCGCAATAGGCGTGAGTCTTGGGTGTGGCGGTTATTTACCATTCATGGGAATGGTCCTAAAGCTCGTGCGAACCGTGTTACCTGCAATGAGTGCAAAATGATACTCAGTCGCGGGAAGCACGGTAAGTACAGCTTTGGGACCACTACTATGAAGCGACACCTGAGGTCATTTTCACTCTGGGGCTATTCGCAGGGTTGTACCTTGCGAAGAACGTAGCAGGTTGATTTCCTCTACTTCCTCCTCTGTTTCTGATCCTGTCACCACAAGGACCACCTCTGTGGGACAGCGTCTTTCTCAAGCTGCCTCACAGGCCATACAGAATGCTGATGACCCTTACCTTTTGAGGGTCACAGTTGTATGTATGTACTGTGAGACAGTACTCTGCAGGGGGGAGCGACTTCGGAGTGCTTTTGAGACTATCGTCTCAGAGCACGAGAAGACCTGCTCACTACCCAAATAAAACCCACTCTACATCTTCCTCTCTCAGCTCGCCCTTTCTTATCCCTGTGGTTGGTGTCCCCCCCTTTACCCTCCTTTACCCTCCTCTCCAAGTGTGTCGTGTCTGAAAAACCAAAAGAAATAAAAAATTACAAAAATCCCAAAAAAATAAGGCTCTTTTCAGAGCCGCCTTTCCCAGTTAAAATATAGAAGTGAAAATAAATGAAGCAGGGCTCTTTGTATTTTTTAGAAGTCCGCGGACAGTTCGCGAACATTAAAAAAATTGGGTTGCTACTCCATCACAAATATTGTACTTTTCTCTGGAAAGAAGTGGTGGCTCTGAAAAGAGCCTTTGGGTGGTGTTTGTAAGTCAAAAATTGTAAATGCTTAACATCTACTTCAAAATCGTTGTTGTAATTCCAAAAAAGGTCGCAATGCATTTTGTACATTTCTCAGAAAAATCTGATTGCCAGCATAAGTAAGATGGACTCCTTCTCTGCCAAAATTGTATGTACTACAAAACATAATATTTTCATTGTGAAAAGAAGACATGCCAAAATCTCTTAGAAAGCCACAAACAGCCTTATTTACATTGCGCCTTGCTTTTTCCATTTGTGGACCAAATGAAGAAGAACGAAGCCACATTTGTCTCTGCGCAATCCGTGAAAATATCACTTGAGAATTAGGAAACATGTCCATAACCTTCCTAAATCCTTCTTTCATAGCAAATTGCAAAAAAATTCCAGTCACATGTCCTAAACTGTTCCCTCCACAATGAATTACAATTATGTCTGGATGTTGCTCTGTCTCCACAGTAGCACAGAGAGGTAGCAAGTCCAACCACTTCATTCCACGTACTCCATGCCAGTGTACTTCCACATGTGGGAATCCAAGATCTGCAGCTACACCACAGTTTTCTGCATGCACCTTCAACCAATGTATCCACGAATCTCCTAAAATCCAAACAATCTGTTTTCCGAAACACACAGCCATAGCTATCTTTTGTTCTCTCAGCAAAAAGAGTATCTGAGAAAATCTCTCCTGGCACAACACACCCACCAAACTTTCCTGACCAATCCCTTTCAGTGCTTATTCTCATTTGCATGACTTCTGAACCCAAAAATCCCCGGATGTAACTCCCGATGTCCGCGAACTACCGCCATGTCCGCGGACATATCGTAACATGAACAGCCCTTCTACCATTTCCACTACACTCTCTCTGCCATTCCCTCATTGGATCTACCTCAAAAATCACATGACCATGCACCAATCACATTCAAGACCTCTACATCTAACTGCATCATCATAGATCAGCACTGCAAATGTACTCTGAATCTCTCTGAGTACAAGTGTCATATCATTGGCAAGCAGCATCTACCAGAAATACTGTACAAGTCTTCAAGATTTCTACTTGCAGCTCCATGCATATCCATATGCATGAACACAAACTTCAGGTATGCATATTTTCTGTATAGTAGATGAACACATTTTCAAACAGACTTTTACCTTGTAAAATCTGTAAAATGAATTTACTGTACTTTTTTCAATTTCCTAAAATCAACTATCACTTATAAACCTTTATACCTTTTACTTTCTTTATACACACACACTCAAATCATGTTAAACTAACATTTTTTAAATGAAATATATAGACTACATATATTCAAACAAAATTGCATGCAAACACAATCTATGTTTAAACCTTTATAAAAATACTTATACAATTTCATATTTTTTGTTTTTATTTATTTATTTACTTAATTACTTTAAATTAGACATGACATTGAGGCGCTATTACCTAGAACAGTTTACTGACAGAAATAGTGGTATTCACTAATATATTATAAATTTCACAAGACATAGTAAAGATATTTTTTTTTTGCTAGTTAGTCATTCAATACAATTTGTTCATTAAGAACATATCATATGTACTGAACTGATGCAATGTATCTTATGTAAATAAATTAGTTTAATGGTTTTACAGAAAGCACTGAGGATTTCAATTAAAAAAATCAATATCTAAATTAAAAACAGTACTATATACAAACAAAGTTACTAATTTGAAGCTTTTACAATTGCAGTGAAGACCAGTTTCCTGAAAAGAAGCAGCCGAATTCAAAGAAGAAAGAAAAACTAAGAAGTTACCTGTTAATTTAAAAAAAAACGAAGTAAAATATCACCATAATATTTGTATTATTAATCAAATATACTATAACATTAATACGAGCTATTTCGGTTTCTAAAAATAGAGATTTTGTACCATTTTGTCCAAAAATGTCCCTGTCTTAAACAGTTATTTACAGCCAGAATGGCCCACACATTTCTATTTTTAGACACACAAATTACCCAACTGAACCACTACAATTTTCATATTATAGAACAAACAACTGTTTTAATTGTATACATTCGATTTACTATTTGTACTTTTCCATACCACTAGCTTACTTTTTTTTTGTCATCTGAACCCCAGTTTAGTAACACATAAATTCAAGAATACCTATCCCTACTAGTTTTAGTTCCCAATGCACAATCACACACCATTACATACATCTTTATCATCTTACTCAAACACTCATGCACACAGCACACATACATTCCAGAACACCCCAACCCATATCTTCTTTATTTTTTTCAACAGACCCTAAAGAATGCCTACCAAAAGTCAAGTCCGTAGAAAGCAACGCAAAAGTACAGCAAATGAAAATAAAGGTGTCCAACATAAGCATCCATCTCTAGCAGAATTTGTAAAAAAAGTTGAAACAAAACAGCTAATACAATCATTTAGTGAAACACAAGAAGTTTCAAGTATAACAACTTTGCTTCCTCTATCAAAATGTAAAACAAACCAAAAAACAATTAACAAAAAATCAGCTATCAGTACAGATAAAACTACATCTTCAAATTTTAATATAGTGCAAAGTAAGCATACAAAGAAATGTATTTTAGCCAAAATATACCGTCACAAAGTCCTTCAAAATCTTATAAATACAGGAGAGAAATCAGGTTCAAAGCTTAAAACCTATCGTAGGAAATTAATCTTAGAAGCATTGATGGACAGTGCAATTCTTCTCAAAAGAAATGTATTTATTTTACTGTTAAACAAAATGAAACCACTTACAAAACTAATAACTAAATTACAAAAAAGACTTCTCAGTAAGCGAAATATCAACAGAAAGAACTTCTTAAGTATCAGCGGAGGTGAATGGAATCACACTACAAGCACAGAACCATATTTTAATGAAGAAGCGTACAAACAAAAGCAAACTAATACAATTGCCATACATAGCAGTGGTCGAGGTTATGAAAAAGTGAATAATACCATAATGGAACAAGAAGTACTTCTTACAAAAATATGCCCTGAAAACTTAGAATTACCCCTCCATTCAACTGAATCAGAACGTCTAGTGTACAAATGGCCATGCACGTCAATGTGTAACATTCCCAAACAATGTTTCAAATCTTTACGCCAATTCCTCAATAAATATGTAAAAAGCAAAGACAAAATCAAAATTAAATTACTGCAAAATATAGATACATGTCCAGTGCGCAAGTACACAGGACTACAAGGACATTCATTGGCCTGCATTACAGGACCTACTTGTAAAACCACTTTCCATGATATCAAAAGGATATCAACACATCATTCAACTATAAGAAATCTAGTCTATAAACTGTACTATGCTAAAAGTCCTGCTTTAGCACTAGCAAAGTTAAATAACATCCTTCTACATGGTACAGCAAAAGACCTACTTGAAGAAATTCACTATATCCAGAAGAAATATTTTGGAAGTGAAAGCCATTTACAGAATGAAATAGCTTTAAACCAATTAAGCAACAATTCTACAAATGGCAACCTTTTGCTAAACACATACAAAAAAGAAATACTAAAATTTAAAAGTACATCAGCTGAAGTACCAAACCATGTATGTGTATGTTGCCGTAGAATTTTTTATAAAAGTAACACAAAAACTGTGGACCTATCATACAAAATAGAAGACAATGAAGATTCTAAATGGTTTGAATTAGCTCTCTACCTTGTAGCAGAAAACAAATATGAAATAACTGAGCCCTTAATACTTTGCAGTTATTGCACTACAAAACTTGACAACAACCAAACTCCTTCACGTTCTATCACAAATAATTTGGAATTATACCCAGTACCAAAACCTCTACAACAACTTAATTTATATGAGAGCATCATAATTCAAACAGTACACCCATTTCAAGCAATAATACGCCTTCAACCAAAAACAGCAAAATTACCTCCCTCTTTATTGGTAAAAGGCATTAGTGGAAAAGTAGTTTATTTACCATTAAATCTAAAAGAAAATGTGCATACTCTAGGAGTGCAACGTCCAATGCAGCAATCTTTAATTATATTAGTAAATGGAGTACCTACAAAAGACAAAAAAATATGGCAACAGCTGGTAGATTTATAGAAAGTTAGACAAGCCTTCCAATATCTTAAAGAGAATAATGAATAATACAAAGAAATTAATATTGAAGAAAACTTGAAAGATACAACTGAAATAATTCAAGAAACACAAGAAGCTGGTCAATTTGAGCTACTAGAACCTGCTACAATATCAAATACTTTAGACCATTATACAATTCATCCTTTGCACTGTAATGACACCGTACAAGATGTACTGTAAACTTACCAAATGCGTCAAACAAAAGGATCGCCAATCAGTATATGGGAAAAAAGTATAGAAGCACGTGCTTTTCCTCTACTCTTTCCTACTGGCAAAGGAGGAAGGTATGATGATAGACCTATTCAAATATCAGCTTCAGAATACCGCTCATTTCGGATGTATTCTGAAGATCCCAGATTTAGACAAAATGTGGAATACATATTCCACCTACTCTTTGAAAGTGAACTAGCAACTTTATGTTACGGAGTTGCACACATATTAAAATCAGGATCACACTTTCAAAATATGACAGCTACACAATTATTAGAGAAAGTGCAACAAAAGGATGAGGTTTTACAATCAAATATTACAAATCTATTAGCAAATAGGGGTGGTACTAAAGAGTACTGGTTTCGACGTCATGGAGATGTATGTTGTATGATCAGAAACCTTGGCCCACCCACTTGGTTTGTTAAATTAAGTTGTGCAGAATATGCATGGGAAGATTTACATGATTTCCTACGCATATCAAATAAAAACAAAACAAACATAGATATTCTAACACCTGGAGAACTTTGTTCTTTCGATCCTGTTAATGTTTCAAGATATTTTCACCATCGCTTCATTGCTATGCTACATTTTATTTGTAATAAAACTGTTCCTCCCGTTGGAGAAGGGCAACACTTCTTTTGGAGAAAAGAATACCAAGCCAGAGGAGCACCACATATCCAGATGCTTTTATGGATTAAAGTTGCTCCTAAATTTGGTCAAGACAGTGATGCCACTGTTTTACAGTTTATTGAAAAATATGTCACTTGTGAAATTCCATCAGAAGCCACAAATAGTGATCTTTGTGCACACATTTTACAATTTCAAAGACACAAATGTGGAAAATATTGTCGTCGCAAATACAAAAACAAAGGCAAATACTACACCAAATGCCCATTTGGTTTCCCTAGACCAGTTACAAATACAGGTCAAGTAAACAACCTCATGTCTTCAGTTAGACATAGTGTTAAAGATAAGTCACCTAAAAATACATATTACATAAAAAGAAAAGAATAAGAAAAATATATCAATGATTATAATGCAATCATTGCCCACTTATGGAAAGCAAACATAGATGTGCAGTACATTGCAGACAATTCTACTGCAGTTGCACGATATGTCACAGCATACTTAACTAAAGCAGAAAAGACAGAGCTCCAAGACCTCTGGAATGACCTGTCATCAGATAAAACAGTATCTCAGAAATTATACAGCTTGGGCATAAAAATGCTCACCCATAGAGAATGTGGATTTTATGAAGCAGCTGATCGTTTAACTGGTACTTCATAGTATGGTAAATCTGAAAATATAGTATGGCTAAGTCTTGGTGCAGCTAAATCTAGAAAAAGAGTTCTAAAATCATATGAAGATATAGAAACAATAGCCAAACATGATCCCAACAGCCAAGACATTTTAAAAAACAATTTATTGGACACATACTACCCAAACAGAAGTAATACTTTGGAAAACATGTGTCTATACCAAATAGCCCAAAACTACACATACAAAAATAATATGAAACCTGATGAAAAAAAAGGTAAATATAGAGTGACAGACTGTGAAGGCAGCTTAGTTAAGCTCACTAAACCAAATTTAATTAATCATATCAAATTGTCATTGAAGACTCCTCAACATAAAGAAGTATATTACATGTCCCTGCTACAACTCTTCAAACCATGGAGAAAAGAAGAACAATTACTAGATAACTATGACTCATATGAGGATGCTTTCAAAGCAAATGAAAGCACTATAACTGATGTAAACTTTACACAGTACAAAAAATGTTGCACAATGAACAGCAACATGAAGAAGAACTCCAAGCCCAACTAGATAAGGATACTCCTGACAGTAGTCAACCTTCTGCAACAGGAAGCCAAGAACCACTGGGAGAACCACTAATAACAAATGAGGCAGAATTAGCTATGATAGAAGTAGAAAACACCATGTGTCAGTATGAAGATAAGGAAGACTTAACTATACTACAATCAAAACTAAACAATGAGCAAAGTAGCATTTTTCAAGAAGTAACAAAACAAATTGCACATGGTGTAAAACATGAAAATAAAGAATGTTCCTGCCATAATTATAAACCTATACTACTGTACGTCAGTGGTGAACCTGGTTCTGGCAAAACATTCCTAATCAAAATCATTAGTAAATTCCTTCAACAATTGACAAACAACAAACTGTCAGCTGTTGTCACTGCCCCCACAGGTTTAGCTGCCTACAACATAGGTGGTGTTACATTACACCGATTACTACTATTACCAGTAGAACACCAGAACAAATTAGACTATTACAAACTTTCTGCAGAAGCTGCAATGGAATTACACAGAGTATTGAAACAAATGAAAATGCTACTAATAGATGAAGTGAGCATGGTCTCCAACCTGATGTTAGCTTTGATTCACCTCAGATTACAAGAAGTACTCAAAACAGACTATGAAGAGCTCTTTGCAGGAAAACACATTATTGTTTTTGGAGATCTGCTTCAATTAACACCAGTAAAAGGTGAACCTATTTTTAAAACATTAGGGCACAAACTCTGCCGTAAAACTGTTGGAAGCATTGGAAATGTCAACCTTTGGCAACATTTCCAATACAGAGAATTAACAGAAAACATGCGCCAATCTGCAGATCTAACTTATGCGAACATTTTAAAAAGTTTGAGAGTTGGTATACTTTCTAAAGAAGCAGAAGCAACATTGAAAACCCGGCACATTAATGCACTTTATGGCGATAATGCATGTGCTACAGATGTTATGGAACAATTAGCCCACAAAAATGTCAATTGTATGGCCTTAATGCCAACTCTTGCAAGCTGTCTCAAATTCAATGAAATAATGTTAAGTAAAGAAATGCAACCAATAATGGAAATTAGCGCCACAGACAAACTAGATGTACATGGTATGACACTACCCATGTGTGACCAAGCCACAACAAGACTAAATAATTTAGAAAAATCAATCTCAAACACAGCAGGCTTTGAAAAGATGTTTAAATTATCCTTAAATTGCAGAGTAATGCTTAAACGTAACCTTGACGTGGACCAAGGACTAGTTAATGGAGCACTGGGTACAGTTGTTGGCTTTCAAACATACCCACGTGACAACAAAATTCAGTTTGTCAATATACTCTTTGACAAACTTTCAGAAGTAAAACGGATAGGACGCTTAACAGCTAGATTCCTTCTCTTCAAAGATATGTATGTACGCAGAGAACAATTTTCTCTAACTCTTGCATACGCAGTCACGATTCATAAATCACAAGGTCTTACCCTAGATAAAGCAATGATAGATATTGGTAACACAGTCTTTAAAGAAGGCATGAGCTAGGTAGCACTATCACGCTTACGTACACTTGACGGTCTATTTCTAATCAACTTTGATGCAAGTAAAGTAAATGCTTATATTCCTTGCATTTTAGAATATAATAGACTTCGCTCACTATACACTCCCCATCTAAACACATATTCTGTTCCACAAAAACTAAAACGTTGTAAAAGAAAACTAAATCAAACAGAAATGCAACAGGACGTCACTGCAAATCCTCCAAAGAGAGTAAAAGAAACTAATACTTCATCAAGTACCACAAACAAAAAAGAATCAATTAGAGAAAGTAAACCAGGTACTTCTTTAAAGAAGGAAGACCAACTCCAAAAAAAGCAGTTAGATACAGAACTACCTGGACCATTTAAATTCTCAAATATAGTTGGTGTAAGTTGCTATGCAAATGTAGCAATGAATATTCTATTTCAATTACCACCAATTGTTGACAACATTTACTTACACAGTACAGACCCATTGTGTTTGCAAATGTTAGTGCTTCACAGAAATGCAGCAAACAATCCTGACAACACATATAGTGTTTTTGGAATAAGACGACAATTGGACTACTGTTCTGGAATGGTGAAATTCACTATAAACTCACAGGAAGATCCACAAGAATTTCTAATGTACTTACTACAAGTACTGGAAAACAAAAACATACCTATACATTAAATCTTTCAGATTTCATACATGTGGAAACATACATGCACTCTCTGCAACAATGTGACACAAGAAGAACTCCCCAATGAACGCTTCATATATATATATCAATACCAAATTATGAATCCATTCCATTTCAGCAACTTGTACAAAATGCAAACCATGGTAGATTATGCTCTACCTGCAATTCAGATAATCGCTCCAAGTTAGTAATACAAACACATAGCAAATACGTAATACTAATGCTTCTACGTTACAATGCAGATGGTACCAAAAACAACTGCAAGCTGACTGGATTCACACATGGTCAAATATCACTTGATAAGAAAACCTTCACAACAATAGGTATAATCTACCACGCAGGAGCCACAACCAATTCAGGGCACTACACTGCATATATAAAAAAGAAATGTGGATGGTTTGAATGTAATGATAGTACCATTACTCTAAAGCAGAGATTACCAGCAAATCTTACAAACGCTTATTTGATGTTCTTAAAACCAAAATTTGATAAATAAACTGTATTTAAACCTTTAAGTAAATTGGTGTTAAAAAATATAAACTGTTAGAATACTCCAAAAGCTATCTAACTGCTCAAAGATTCTACAACAACTAATCAGATAAATGAATACCACTAAATTAGACCAAAAAATACACAGTTAGAATACACCAATTGGTATCTAACTGTCCCAAAATTATAAATTTGTGTTAAAATAATATAAACTGTTAGAATACTCCAAAAGCTATCTAATAGCTCAAAGATTCTACAACTAATCAGATAAATGAATACCACTAAATTAGGCCAAGAAATACACAGTTAGAATACGCCAATTGGTATCTAACTGTCCCAAAATTTAACAATATCCAAATAGATAAATCAAAACCACTAAAATATATTAAAAAAAATAGACAGTTAGAATATGCCAATTGGTATCTAACTGCTCCAAAATTTTATAATATCAAAACAAATGAAGACTCTGTAACTGCTCCAAAAACAATACAACAAAACAAAGTATAAAGCATTAGCCAGAAACAACAAGTGAACACTGAAAACAAACAAACAAATAAACTGTAGTATAACAGAAAAAGGTTTTTTTTTTTTAATCCAACATGGATTTTTTTTTCTCGCCACAGACCAAATGATTTTAGCAACAAATACAGAAACTGAGCAAATTGCACAGTACTCTGATTTGTACTCTACTAAATATGAGGGTCGAAAAAAAATAAAAGTATATTGCTTATATAAGTCATTACAAAATACTGATACTAACATGCTATTTTCTTTTATCACAGAAATGAAGAAGAAAAACATGGACTCCCATTACTAGACCAAACAGTAAGTATACAATAATAAGGACAACCATAGCAGCATATCACATCCATAGTATCTAATACCTTTGTTCCTTATACATTTGTTTTTCACCCAAAGTTATAAGCAAATATGAATGTGATATGCTGCGGTGGTTGTTGCCAGGGCATAGAGTCTTGGGTGCATGGCCAAATGGCCATGCACGCAAGACTCTATGCCCTGGCAACAACCACCGCAGCATATCACATCCATAGAGTCAAACATTTCAACTATGATCTATGGGAAACTTTTAATGTCCGCGAACAATGTGAACTTGCCAGCGAACAATACGGACACCGTTTTCAGGACACCCCCTACGAACATTTCAGAACAACGCGATAGTTCTTAGAACACTTTCAATTTAACAACGAACAATACGGACAGCGTCCTAAGGACACCCCCTACGAACATTCCAGGACACCGGGAGTGCTCTCAAAAACGTCTTCAGAACACCCCCATTTTGTTTATTTGCGAACATTTCAGGACACCGTGGGTGTTCTTAGAACACATTCAACTTGACAGAGAACAATAAGGACAGCGTCCTCAGGACACCCCCTACGAACACTCCCCGGACACCGCGAGTGTTCTTAGAAGCGTCTTCAGAACACCACCATCTTGTTTATTTGCGAACATTTCAGGACACCGCGAGTGTTCTTAGGACACATTCAACTTGACAGAGAACAATACGGACAGCGTCCTCAGGACATCCCCTACGAACATTCCAGGACACCGCGAGTGTTCTTAGAAGCGTCTTCAGAACACCCCCATTTTGTTTATTTGCGAACATTTCAGGACACCACGGGTGTTCTTAGAACACATTCAATTTGACAGAGAACAATACGGACAGCGTCCTCAGGACACCCCCTACGAACATTCCAGGACACCGGGAGTGTTCTTAGAAGCGTCTTCAGAACACCACCATCTTGTTTATTTGCGAACATTTCAGGACACCGCGAGTGTTCTTAGGACACATTCAACTTGACAGAGAACAATACGGACAGCGTCCTCAGGACACCCCCTACGAACACTCCCCGGACACCGCGAGTGTTCTTAGAAGCGTCTTCAGAACACCCCCATTTTGTTTATTTGCGAACATTTCAGGACACTGCGAGTGTTCTTAGGACACATTCAACTTGACAGAGAACAATACGGACAGCGTCCTCAGGACACCCCCTACGAACACTCCCCGGACACCGCGAGTGTTCTTAGAAGCGTCTTCAAAACACCCCCATTTTGTTTATTTGCGAACATTTCAGGACACCGCAGGTGTTCTTAGAACACATTCAACTTGACAGAGAACAATACGGACAGCATCCTCAGGACACCCTCTACGAACATTTCAGGACACCGGGAATGTTCTCAAAAACGTCTTCAGAACACCCCCATTTTGTTTATTTGCGAACATTTCAGGACACCGCGGGTGTTCTTAGAACACATTCAACTTGACAGAGAACAATACGGACAAAGTCCTCAGGAAACCCCCTACGAACACTCCCCGGACACCGCGAGTGTTCTTAGAACAGTTTCACTTTGCTTGCAAACAAAACAGACACATATTGAGTCCTTGGAACACCGCCTAGTCAGTTTATTTAGAACATTTCAGAACACCCGTGATGTCCTCAAACAAATCGAACACAAAAAGAACGTCTAACACATAAAAAACACAACTTTCATCCTATCTCATACACTCCCACCCTCCCCAAACACTCCTACACACCAACACACTACAAAATACACATTTTGAACAAAGTTTCACTGCGCTGTCCGCGGACGTCCGCGAATCCAAGATGGCGGGCGCTACCGAAAAATCTGACGCGCTTCACGCTCCACGCCATCCAATCAGCGAACACGTTGCATGTCCGCGAACATCACGCAAGACGATTGGCCAATTAGGACACTGTCCTCGGAGCGAACAGGGAAGTGTGTCGGCGAACCGAACACAGATATCACTAATTTTTTTTTACCTACTTTTTGGTCATTTTAAAAAAAACTACTGGATGGATTTTCACCACATTTGCAAAAGCACGCTTTCGGGACCAAGCCGCTGCTCCTGGTCCTAATTTGGTGGAAATCCGTCCAGCGGTTTGGGCTGTAGGCGCGAGCAGAAATTTGGGACCCCCCCTATAACTTTGCCCCCCTGGACGAATCCTCACCAAACTTTGCAAAATAATTCAGAGTGACCCAAATACTTTTTTTGCAAAGTTTGGTGAGGATCCGTCCAGGGAGAGCGAAGTTATAAGCCACCCAAAAAGTGCTCTTCCTATGGAAACAGCAACTTAACCATAACTACATGGCCACTACCGTGGCCATGTAATATATATATATATGTATATTCACTAAAAAAAACTTTGTTAAGGGGACATTATGGTTAAGTTGTGCTACTAAAAACCTGTGAAATTCACAAAAAAACATTATACACGTGACATTATGGTTCAAAGTAAAACCGAAAAAACCGTGAAATTTGGCAGTCATGATAGGCTAAGCAACCATAACTTCCCGCACCCCTCTGCACTGCTAACACTACCACCCAGGACATGAAAGATGGCATCACAAATGTCATTGATGACATCACTGATGACATCACATGTGTAGCCCCTTCGTTTTTGTTCACTGCCATATCTAGGCCAGGTGGGTTTATTTACTGACAGTCAGAAACTTAACTTTCAAAAGGTATTACATTTATAAATATTGCTATTCTCACATGTTCTTACACTACTTTCCTTAGAATTTAATCGCATCTTATGATGTACATACATATAGGGGAAGAAGCAGGCCTGAAACACAGCAACCATTTTTGTGCGTGAATATAATCATGTAGATTATACACAGTTGGTAATGATACTGCGTCTTGTATGCTTACTTTACTCTCCACATATAAGCCCCATCTTTGTATGCATTGTAGTCTATTCATGTTTTGTGTGTATTACTAGACATATGTAGTAAGTGATGCATTATTAGCAACTTAGTACATGTTTCACAGACTAGAAAAGTGTGATACAGAAACATTCACCTTTTTATTATAGAACTTTGGAAAGTACAAACTTAGCACCTCTGTGGTGTCTGCTGCAGCCAATACCTACATTTCTGTATGAGTAGGTTCCTGTACTGGAAAGAACACTGCAATGGAATTTTCTTTAAAACACTATATTGCGTGATGAAGTATGTACTTTATTACACATGTCCCGATAATCCCTGATATTTTTTTGCTAAAAATACATCCACAAACCCTCGTCTGAAAAGTAAACGGACATGTGATGTCATCAGTGATGTCATCAATGACATTTTGTGATGCCATCTTTCATGTCCTGGCTGGTAGTGTTAGCAGTGGACAGTGGTGCATGCAGTTATGGTTGCTTAGCCTACCATAACTGCCGAATTTCAGGGGTTTTTTAGTTTTACTTTGAACCATAATTTTAGTGAATTTCACAGGTTTTTAGTAGCGCAACTTAACAATAACGTCCCCTTAACAAAGTTTTTTGTAGTGAATTTCACAGGTTTTTAGAAGGGGAACTTAATCATAACATGTCTTTAACAAAGTTTTTTACTGAATATACACTTTCATCAGGTGATTTTGGGAGATATGTACTATAACTTCCTTACTTTATATAGATATAACATAGAACATACTGAACCCCCTCGCTAATGAGATATGAAAGGCACAGACTGAGCGCCTGTCTGCGGATGGGCGCGGACGAGGTCAACAGTACCCAAACAGTCAGGGGATATCTGGAATTGTACTATTGTGTTATATGGAAACTGCAGAACTTTGAAAAAGGACACATAAAAACATTATAAGTACTAATAAAAAAATAAGTGAACCTAAACGTCTGAAACAATAACCATGTATTTAATGACCATGTGGAATGAAATGGATTATACCATAACAAAAAAAGGTATGCCTCCAACGTAATTACCTCAAAAAACTGCAACCAGGAGCGACAGTAGACGTACACAGTACAACGAAGAGGAATTGCAACAAAATAGTACGTGAACTTCATTTTTCTTATATGTGTGTGCATTTTTTTTGTATGAGATGCAGAAAAAGTAATTTATTTCTGTTGTTTTGACACAGAAATCTGCAGTACTTTGGAGTGGCTGAAGGAGAATTTTCCACATGGGGAAATGTCGGAAGATAGCGATAATAATGGTACACACAGCAAATTAATGATCAGTATTTTATGGTCATTTAACATATATTTATTTTTAAGAGACCAGGTAAAAAAAGAAGAAAGGCCAACAAACAACACAGAGGAAGATAGGCTGAAAAGGATGAATTGAAAATGAACATACTAAATGACAATTTTAACAATTTAAGACAATTTGTGGAGGAATTTGTTAGAGGAAAAATACGATATCACTGTCCCACCTGTACCTGCCCCCCTTCTCCATTTCCTACTGAACCATCCCCAAACCTCGAAGAAGAAAAGAAACGTTTTGATAAAACATCCATCCCTTCATCCCCTCACAAATCATTCTCCCAGAACCAGCCTGTATTAAACCCTAATTCCCCTATATTTGTTTCAGTATCTGCTTCCCCCAGTATTTCTTTTGATTGATGTGTGTGTGTGTGTTGGACATTTTCTTATGTTAGTTGTAGTGGAAGGGTGTGAGGCAAACATTTTTTTTAAAAAAGAGTTAAAATGTTCGTGGACAGCGCACCTGTTCGAGCTGTCCATAAACAATAGAATATGGATGTTCTAATGGCAATACACCTACCCCTACCAATGGCATCCGAGATGGAACGGATCTTAGAACGCACCAGCTGGTCAAGTTGTGCGTAAATGAACAGAATGGGGCGTCCTAAGGAGATTATACCTCTCCGTACTGCTCACAAATCACAAACAAGATAAAAAATGTTATTAGAATACACCAGGTGTCTGGGATGTCTGTGAATGAACAAAATGGGAGTGTCCTGAGGACACTATACCTGTCCGTACCATCCGCAGCCAAGATGGAACTGTCCGTAGAACAGGCCGGCATGTCCGTAGGCAAACAAAATGGAGGTGTCCTAAGGACACTGTATCTGGCCGTAAAGTCAGAAGATCATGTACGCACATGCGCACTACTCCCATAAGTACTGCGAACAGCGCGCCTGTCCGTTACTGTCCATGTCACTTGTGTTGCACTTTTAATTACTTTCAGGACCCGAACACTGTCTGTAGAACACCCGCGTACATGCGCATGTCCGTTACTATGCATTTGCTGTCCAGCGGGCACGCATTTCCTTCACGGATGTGTTTAGGACATCATCATGTGACAGCACCCACGCTGAGCGTGTGGAGTAATTTGCGCAGTTTGTCTGCTTCCGCAACATTTCAAAAGAACTTATGTAAACATGGTAAATTATTTTACAGTATAAAATCACCATTTCACATGTCCCATACAATGGCCCTACCTTTGAATGTAGTGTTTGGAATTTTTGCAATGCTTTTGAGTGATCAATAAGGTCACGAGCCACACCCCTCCACCCCTATAAATGGCCACACCCCCGAGCTCATCTTCATTGTGCTTCTGGCTATAGCAGATTCACTTGTGCTGCCTTTACAGCTGTAGCAAACTTTAGCCGACTAATCCTTATGGCATCCATGGCTACTGTTGCTTCATTAGCCTCAACACCACCCCAAACCCTCCACCGCCACCACCTCCCGAAGGGCCTGCAGAGGGAAATACAGGTGAGGATGTAGAGAGTGAGGAAGAAGAGGAAGAAGAGAATGAGGTGGAGGAACTCCACACTACAAGCACTTGCCGGGAGTCGTGGGTGTGGCGGTTGTTTTCCATTTTTGGTAACGTACCAAAAGCACGTGCAAACCTGGTCCGGTGTAACCAGTGCCAGTTGGTGCTGAGTCGTGGGAGACCTGGTGCGTACAGCTTTGGTACGACAACCATGAAACAACACCTAACTTCATTCCACAGTGCGGACATTCGCAAGGTGGTACCATGTGAAGAACGTAGCAGATTGATTTCCTCTACAGCATCCTCCGTGTCCGATCCTCTCACCACAAGAGACACTCCTGTGGGGGAGCGCATCCCTCCAACTGCCTCACAAGCCATTCGCGATGCTGTTGACCCTTTACTTTCGAAGGTCACAATATTGTGTATGTACTGCGATGCAGTACTCTGCATGGGGAGAGTTTTCAAAGTGCTTATGAGGCTACAGTCATGGAGCACCAGAAGAACTGCGCCCTACCTAAGTAAAGGCCACCCTACATCTTTCTCTCTCCACCTGCCGTTTCTTATCCCCGTGGTTGGTGTTCCTTCCTTACCCTCATTTGCCCTCCTCTCCTAGTGTGTCGTGTGCTGAAAAGAAATAAACTGGAAAACAACAAAAATTACAAAAAAGGTTATTTTCAGAGCCGCCTTTCTCAGTTTAACAGTAGAACTATCAAGTGACGGTTGTAGGCCTATGCGCATTTCTCAAAAAGTCAGCGGAAGTCGTAGGATGCAAAAAAATGGAGGGTACAAGCGGAGCAAAACCAAAGCACTTTTCGCTGGGAGTAAGTGGTGACTCTGAAAAGTGCCTTTCGGTGGTGTTTTGTGTGTTTTGAAAACTATGGATTGGAAAAAATGGATTGCCAAATAGGTGACTCTGAATCAGAAAAAGGTTTCAATGCATTTTGTACATTTCGAAGAAATATTTGATTGCCAGCATATGTGAGATGGACTCCATCTTTGCGAAAAATGAAAGTGCTGCGAAATAACATGTTTTTATTGTGGAATGAGGACATGCCAACATCTCTTAGAAAGGCACAAACAGCCTTATTAACATTGTGCCTCGCTTTCTCCATTTGTGGACCAAATGCAGAAGAACGCAGCATCTTTGTCGTTGTGCAATACGGGAAAAAAGTATTTGGCAATTTGGAAACATGTCCATGACCTTTGTAAGTCCTTCCTTCATTGCAAATTGCAAAGAAATTCCATAGACATGGCCTAAACTGTTTCCTCCAGAATGAAGATTAATTATATCAGGATGAAGCTCTGTCTGTAAAGTAGCACAGAGAGGTGCCAAGTCCAGCCACCTCATTCCACGCACGCCATGCCAGTGCACTTCCACATGAGGAAATCCAAGAACTGCAGATAGACCGCAACCTTCTGCATGCACCATCAACCAATGTATCCATGAGTCCCCAAAATCCAGATAATCTGTTTTCGAGCACACAGAGCCATGGCTGTCTGGTGTCCTGTCAGGGAGAAGACGTTTGCAGTGAATTTCTCTGTTCAGAAAACACCCACTGAAATTTACAGACCAATCCCTACCTTCGCACATTCTCATTTGCATGCGTCTCCAACCCAGAATCCCTGTTGGTAATACGCACTGTCTGCAGACTATCGCCATGTCTGCTGACACGTAGAGGATCAGAGCGTGACGACTGTACATTTAAATATTATTCCCATTTTCCCCTTTAAGGTGGGCTCTGAAAAGAGCAGGTTTTTTTTTGTTTTTTGGGCAGATGCCTTACAGACACCTGTTATTTTGTTTTTTTTAAATATTTTTTCTTCTTACTTTACTCCTACAATCATGGTATGTATGAATGGGTAATCACTATTTTTTTGTTTACGGGGGGTCAAAACTGTAGGAAGGGATTCTCTGTGACGGAAAAATTTACGAAAAACAGATCGACTACCCCTCTCTTTTAGTCCTGTATGGGTCACGGGTGAAGATAAAGGTTGACCTGTACACTTTGTTAGTAAGGTTATCTCCTTTTTGGGAAAAATTGCACAGAAATGCAACTGAGTACAAAAAATTCTATCTTTTTAATAGTCATAAAAATACCTAAAAAAACATTACAAACTTGACAAAACGTAACAAACTTAATACATTTTTAATCAAACCATTTAGTCATCATTCATCTATTCTAACAGGGGAATACTACACCTTAAACAGCTTTGTGCATAACGGTAAATCAAGATATGCATTAGTGACAGGGGAAAAAAAACATTAGATTTTCCCTTTAGCAGTCGACATATGTTTCGGCCCGTTATAGTGTACCACCTCTGTCAACAGTGATCACTAAGATGAATATTGGGCCATCTTCAGGACAAACGGTTACTTTGTGGTTGATTATTCTTGTTCCCCATTGGGCACGCTAGCACATCTATGGTCCATAGACTGAAGTTTGGACTATTGAGCTTGGTCAGACTCTCGGATGTGGCATGGTATTGCCATCTCTGGTCTTGGTTCAGATTAGCAACTTCTGTGGCTTTGTCTTCGAGGTTGATCTTTATAATTCTGGATTTCACTTGGTACCATTTCTGTGCAATTTTTCCCAAAAAGGCGATAACCTTACTAACAAAGTGTACAGGTCAACCTTTATCTTCACCCGTGACCCATACAGGACTAAAAGAGAGGGGTAGTCGATCTGTTTTTCGTAAATTTTTCCTCCTACAATCATTACAGAACCTTCTCCAAAGCAAGCCTTACATTCCAAAAGAACATGGCATTTCCCAAAGAAGATAACGCAACACCATCTGCTTCAAAATAAGCCGCATTACTAGGAACAAAGTTCTCGTGGCTGCAGCAAAAACATACCAGCTCGTAACATGAAAGCGTGCATGCCGTGATTGATGTTACACCTCCCAATAGTTTGATCAGGACAGAAAACAGAACTGTTGTCCCATTTTCCTCTGGGGAGTAACCCTGAAAAAAAAACTTTCGCAGTTGGAAAGACATTAATGACTGCTTGCACCAACTGTTCCAAATCTTCCAACAAAGCATGTGAACTCATGTAGCCCAAATGGCAAGCACCGTAGTGCAAAAGTACCACATGGGGGGTGGTCATCCTACGCATGTTTCTGCAAACTTGGAGAATTGCCGCAACATTGCGATCACTCTCTGCGCGCCACACCACCTCCACTCCTCTCACATCGAAATTGTGTGCCACATGCCTACTTTCGGAATAGTGCCGTAAACCATGCACAAAAAAATCTCCAAGGACCAAAACCCTGACCCTCTCCACCTCTGCCATCTTCAGTATACGCACCGCCTTTCGACACAAAAGAACAATGTGAACATCTGATTGGCTGATGCCTACAGTCCCATTTCCATGCTGGATTTGCTGTAGAACCCCGTATGTCACATGCCCTACCCGCGGACATGCACAGTCTACGTGCTGCACGTAACTCTTAGCCAGTCCGTCTACCCTTTCGACATCGCTTGTGAATCCATTCCCTCATTGGACACAGCTAAGCAGTCACACAACCATCCGCCAATCACATGCAACATCTCTACATCTAACTCCGTCATCAAAATTTCGCCACTTCAAATGTACTATTGATCACTCTGAATGCAAGTCGCATGTCATTACAAAGCACCTACTTCAAAAACGACTGTGCAAGTGTCGCAGATTTCTACGTACAGCTCGATGCATGCGCACATGCATGAACATAAAGTACATGTATGTATATTTTAATCAGAGAACATATGCAACCCTTATGATTTAATGAAAACAAATCAATGCCACTAAATCTGCATAGCCAATACATACTAACGCTCCCCCTTTAAGTGCAAGACTTACGATTTTTCATTCACAAACCGCACAACTTCTTACCTCCCGCATAACCTATACATACGTAACAACACTCCCTATTTAGCGCGAAACTAAACAACAAAAATGTTTACTATGTACCGCCTACATTAATACTACTTCTAATCCGATCGTATGAGAAAAATAAACGCTCCCAATTGCTGTCATGACATCTCCCTCTGAGGGTCTCCCGATTTTTTGTATTCGTATTTATAAAATGAAAGTAGTGAATTTTTTCCCATCTACTACAATGACCTATCACTTACAAACCTCTCTGCTATGAACAACACAGCTTAAAAAAACAACGCATTTTCATAAACTAAACATTTTACTCATTTGCGAATCACGTTCAACTAACATACTGCAAATAACATACAAAGGCAGTACGTAGTGTAGTGAAAGGCACACATACACTCTGTTGAGAATACTCCGAAGAAAGAGGCAAAATTAACGTGCACAGTAACATCACTGCTTTAAACACACAAAGTTACTAACTTCTTCTTTTTACAAACGCAGTGAAAACTACTCTCCTGAAAATCAACAGCATCTACACTGCAAACGACATATCCGAAGAAACCTGGTCAAACCGCAAAAAAAAGTAAGTACAGTACTACCTTTATATTCTTACTGCTCCTCAAAGAGACTGCGTTGGTTATTTATTTAATTTGCGCACCAAAACAAACATTGATTTCTGAACCATTCTTCCCACAAATCCCCATTTATTGAACAAAGAATAACAGGCAGAGTGGCTCACAAATCCCTTTGTTTTTGGAACTCAAATAACATACAGAAGCCTTAGAATGTTAGTACTAGAAAAGAAATAGCTGTTTCAATTTTATACCAATACGTTTACTACTAATGCTTCTCCTCACCACTAGCTCACTTTGTACTCTCATCTGAAGCACAGTGTAGTAGTATACAAACAGAAAATTAGGCTCCCCAACTCATTATAACAGGCCAATGCACATTCACACACCGCCACAAACAGCTTCCCCATCAAACTCATGCACTCATCCACACAGCACACATACATTGTACAACAGACCAAACCATGCCTTCTTTTTTCAACAGACCCCAAAGAATGCCTACCAAAAAGCAAGTCCATAGAAATTAACGCAGAAATAGAGCAAATGAAAATAAAAGTGTCCAAAGTTGTTACGCTCACCTGGTTCCCACAGGGGAGTAGATCGAACCCGGACAGCTGCGGCCTCCACGAGCGTGAAGCGTAGGGCAAAGATGACTGTCTGTACGGACCCCCTCAGCCTTGTAAGCTTGACTCGTAGAAATATTCTCCTGTAGATGGAGAAAGGTATTTAGCCCCGTGGGTGTGAATGCAGACCCCCTTCCTGCTCCCGTTCTCCCCACTTGCCACCTCCGATATTCCTGGTCAGTGTTCTCACCTTATATTTTTGGTTGGTGAGCTCTCCATCCTGCGTGGCATTCAGGGGCGCGTAGATACCAGTTACTTCACTGGTTTTAGGTGTTGGGGTTCTGGACGATTATTGAGTCCTGAGTTTGCCAAGTTTTTAAAGAGTTCAAAATGTCCACAGTTCACTCTTGAACTCCCCTGTTGATTTGTGGCAGCAAGTTCTGTCTGGAGGTTGCTGGCGGCGTTCAGGTAAGAGTCTGTATTACCCAAACTGTCCTGTAAAGGTGCGTGAGAATTGCTCACTGTCTTTTCCTTTTTTCCTAGATGCAGTGTATTGAAGGATAAAGCCTCTGGTGATAATCAGGTAAATCTTGTAATATAAGTGATTGTCTTTTTAGTCTCTTTAGGCTCACCTTGCTTTTTCTTGTCTTTTCCCCAGGTATTGAAAATCACCGAAAAAGTGACGGAGGCAGCGCCGAGTCGGAGATGCTGTGGGCTGGTGAAAATGGAGCGGCGCTGTAGCTGGGATGCGACGCGTGCCGGATGAATGTCCCTTCAGGCTCGGAGTGATGCAGGAACCGAAATCAGGTGAGGAATCAGATTAAAGTCTGTAATCTAACCTATTCTTCTATTTTCCTTTCTCTCCTAGGGGCTCCGTGTTCGAGGCGGGTGTGACAGAAGGCTGGATGCAGGTTTGCTGACATGGTGAGCGTTACGCTGCTAAATGCAGAATAACGCGAAGCGTGTGTTGAAGATCAGGCGTGGTTTAAATAGCTTTGAAAGTAGTCACTGGTAAGAAGTCCCTAGAACCACACCCGAGTGAAAAGTAGTCTTTGTGGAGAAATAGTCCCTCCAGGTCTCACGTTGGCCTGGATTCATGTGCAGCATGGTCTGCCTGAGGTAAGTGATGAATATGAGCCTGGCGCCTTAGGCGCCAGGACTGATTTCTACTATGAGCCTGGCACCTAAGGCGTCAGGATTAAACCCAGATAGCCCCTAGCCGGGGCTTCTGAGGTTTAAACAGATGTCCGGATGCCTGCTTCCGGGGCGAATGGGCTTGGTCCAGCTGCCCGGGGGTAGGCATCATGACAGCACTCACCCCCAAATCCCCCCCTAAGGTTGTTCTTCCTCTGGGCCCTGGTTTGTCTGGGAAGTTCCGATGCAATTTCTTCACTTATCGTGGTGTATGGACGTGGTCACAGGGTTCCCATGACCTTTCCTGTGGTCCGTAACCTTTCCAATCGATTAAATAAAAAAGTTTAGATTTAACCATCTTAGAGTCCAGAATATCTTTTACCTCAAATTCAGGTTCTCCATCTATTAGGATGGGGTCAGGTGGCTTGGCTAATCTTGTTCCGGGTTGAACTGGTTTTAGAAGTGAAATATGGAAGACGGGATGGATCCGCATACTAGAGGGCAATTCTAATTTAACTGCTACTGGGTTGATAATTTTTTTAATGGTGTAAGGCCCCAAATATCTTGGATTAAAAGTTTGAGTCCCTTTTAGGGGTATGTGTCTGGTTGCCAGCCAAACTTGATCTCCAATCTGATAATGGGGAGTGTCACTCCTATGCTGATCGCCATTCTTCTTGTATTTCTCCTTTGCTTTTTTCAAATGTTCAGTTGCTTCCTTAAAGGCTTGAGTAATAGTAGAATGCAGATGGGTCACTGCTGGCATTTCCAAGTGTTGGGGTGAATCAAGTTCTGAGGTTCGAGGATGATGACCATAAATGGTATAAAAGGGGCTTTGTCCGGTTCCAGAATGTACTGAGTTATTGTATGCGTATTCGGCAATCCATAATATATCCTTCCAATTGCCCTCGGTCTGATATAACATGCAACGTAGGTATTGTTCCAGAGTCTGGTTGGTCCTTTCCATCTGACCATCGGTCTGGGGATGGTGACTAGTAGATAACCTCACGTCGATTTGCGCTAGTTGGCAACATTTCTTCCAGAATTGCGAAATGAATTGACTACCTCGATCTAACACCAATACAGAAGGAAATCCATGTACTCGAACGATGTTTTCAAGGAATTCTTTGGCCAAAACTGAAGCGGAAGGTAATTCCTTTAAAGAATAAAGTGAGACATCTTGGAAAAAAGGTCAACAACTACTAGAATTGTGTTAAACCCATTACATGGAGGTAGATCTGTAATAAAGTCTAGGGACAAAGTGTGCCAAGGTGTAGGCAGAATATCCAAAGGCTGTAAAAGACCGGCTGGTTTCTTCTTCTGGCTTTTGTTTTGGGCGCTGATCCCACAAGACAACACAAATGACTTTATGTCCTTTCGCCAGGTGGACCACCAGAATAGTCTTTTAATTTTAGCTTCAATCTTGGCCATACCTGGGTGTTCTTCCATCAAAGCATCATGGTAATTGGAGATTACCAGTTCTTGCAGATCCTCGTGTGGTAAAAACAGACGTCCTTGATAGTAGGGTAACTCATTAATGACTGAAGAATCTGGGCCTCTTTTGTTCCAGTCCTGCAGGGCTGTTGAATCGAAAAGTTGTTGAATATTTAAATTAATATCTTCCAAAGTCTGTAAAGTAGTTACGCCGAGGATTCTTTGTCCTGGAATCATGGGTACTGGTTCTGGGTTCGAAAATGCTTCTCCCATTCCTATTCGGGATAAGGCATCTGCCTTACCATTCTTGCAACCAGGTCGATAAGTAATCACGAAATCGAATTCGGCGAAGAATAGTGCCCATCGGAGTTGACGGGACGATTGGGCCTTGGCTGTTTTTGAATACTGCAGGTACCTGTGGTCAGTGATTACTGTGTTGGTGTGCCTAGCACCGAGAAGGTAATGTCTCCAAGCTTTGAAGGCGGATTTGATGGCTAACAATTCTTTATCGGTAACCGCATAGTTTAATTCGGGGGCCGAAAACTTTCTGGACCAAAAGGCTACAGGATGAAGTTGACCGGTTTCGGGATCCTTTTGGAACAGGACAGCCCCCATGGCTAAACTGGACGCATCTGTTTCGGCTATGTATGGAAGTTCGGGACATGGATGCTTCAAGACAGGTGCTGATGTGAATTTCGACTTCAACTCTTGGAAGGCTCTTTCAGCCTCTTCGTTCCACAAGAAGCGTTTGTTTTTTCGCAAAAGTGCTGTGATGGGGTGTACAACCTGTGAGAAGTCTGGAATAAATCTGTGGTAGAAATTAGCAAATCCGAGCATGCTTTGTACTCCTTTAACTGAATTGGGTGATGGCCATTTGAGGATTGCATCCACTTTTCGAGAGTCCATTGAGACACCTTTTGGAGTCAAGATAAATCCCAGGAACTCTACTTCCGTGGTATGAAAAACACATTTTTCCAGTTTTGCAAATAACTTGTGCTGACGTAGTTTCTGAAGGACTGCTCCAACATGCTCAACATGATCTGATTCTGAGGAAGAGTACATTAGAATGTCGTCAATGTAAACGACAACACAAACATCGATGAGTTCACGAAGGACATCATTCATAAAATACTGGAAGGCTGCTGGTGCATTGCCCAACCCGAAGGGCACCACCTGATATTCGAACAATCCGTATTTGGTGCGGAAGGCAGTTTTCCATTCGTGGCCCTTCTTTACACGTACCAAATGATATGCCCCTCTGAGATCTAATTTAGTGCAAATGCAAGAATCCTTTACCTGGTCTAGTAACTCGGGGATCAAAGGTAATGGGTATCGGTTCTTTTCAGTAATCTGGTTTAATGCGCGTTAGTCTATACATGTTCTAAGGTCACCATCCTTTTTCGGTACGAAGAACAAAGCTGAGGAAACAGGGGACTTGGATGGACGAATGAAACCATTAGCAAGGTATTGGTCTAGATATTGTCGTAGGTGCAGATTTTCGGGTTCCGTGAGGGCGTAGATTCTGCTGCATGGGGGTTGTGCACCGGGGATGAGGTCGATTTGACAATCGTATGATCTGTGTGGTGGTAAGGAATTTGCCTGTTCTTTTTGGAAAACATCCTGGAATTCTTGGTATTCCTGAGGTAACTGCACGACTGGAGTAGTGACTGTGGCCAGGCCTTTGTTCAAGGGTTTTTCCGGGTAGCAGATGTGTGCACAATCCAGGAAGGTTATTCTCTTCTCTCGCCAATCAAAACAAGGATTATGTGTTTCTAACCAAGGTATCCCCAGTATTGTTTGGAACTGTGGGGCTTTGATTAAGTCAAACACAATAGTTTCTCGATGCCCATCCTGACCCAGCAATGTCATCTCTGTAGTGGAATGAATTACAGGCCTTGAGGCAATTTCAGTTCCATCGACTGTGGTGACGACATCCGGAGCGGTCTTTTTGCAGAGAGATAGATTCATCCTAGAAGCCAGTTTATGGTCCATATAGTTTCCTACGGCCCCGCTATCGATATATGCCCTTGCTGCGTGCATACGTGATGGGAGTCTAGGATCAATGAGGACCATTGGTATGATTAGATGCGAGGTCTGAGTGTCCTTCTTCAGGCTCGGCAAGTGGACCTCTACCCTGGTCGGGCATGGTCATTTCCCGATTCAGGCTCTGTTTGATTTCTAACAGCGACTCCGGCTACCTTCTTGGATGGTTTCATTGGGCAATCTCTTAGAAAATGTCCTGAAGCCCCACAATAAAGGCCCAATTGCATTTGTCGTCTTCTTTCTCTTTTTTTTTGCGTTAAGGGTCCCTTACCCCCCCCCCAATCTGCATGGGTTCTGATGTGTCAGTTCCTTTGGAGGTAACATGTGGTTTGACCAGAACTTGATTCTCGAATTTAGCTCGATCAGCCTTTCGATTCTGGAGTCGGTGGTCTAACTGGACTACTAAGTCTACTTATTCTATGCAATCCTGGGGTGGGTTCACCACTTGGGCCAAAACATCTTTGAGTTCACCCCGAAGCCCATGATGAAATAAAGTAATTCTTTTCTCCTCTGGCCAGCCGGTTTCTACCACTAACCTGTTGAAGATTGCGATATAGGTTAACAGATCCTGAGTGCCTTGTCGTAGGGATAAAAGTTCGTTATCCAGAGCCTGACCCTGCAAATGCCTGGCAAATAGCTTTTCCATACTCAATTGAAAACCTTGAAAATCCCGAAGAAGAGGGTCATCCTGGTTGACCACCGGGATTGACCAATCTGCTGCGCTGACACTAAGGTACGACAGTACAAAGGCTACGTTGGCTTGGTCATTTGAGAAGGCTCCTGGTCTGCATAGGAAGTGCAAGCGGCACTGGTTCATGAACACGGTGAATCTTTTCGGGTCCCCAGCAAAACGTTCGGGTGGAGCTAGAGGAATGCTCCCTGAGAGAACCACTTGCACAGGATTGCTCGAAGAGACAGGAGTTGGATTCCCTCCGAGTTCAGGTAATGGTGTTTGGCCGGCTTGGCTTTGCAGCAGTTGTCTAGCAAGATCATCAGTGCGTTCCTTTGACAAAATAAGTTCTCTCCTGAGGGCATTAGTCTCTTGACGTGCAGAGTGCACCTCTGCCCTAAGTTCCCCTAACAGTTGGGCTAGTTGGTCGGTTTTAGAAGTTTCCATAACGCCCGGGTGGGGTTTTTTAGGTAGGCTTTGCATTCTGTTACGCTCACCTGGTTCCCACAGGGGCGTAGATCGAACCCAGACAGCTGTGGTCTCCACCTAAGTACCTGGTTTGAAAGGTTTGGGTTTCTTTGATGGGTATAAACCTGGCAGCCAGCCAAACCTTGTCCCCTACTTGATAGTCTGGGGCCTTTTTCCTGTGTTGGTCGGCAAATTGTTTTTGCTTGTTTTTGGCACAAATTAGATATTCTTGGGCCTTTTTGAAAGCCTAAGTGATGTTGGTGTGAAGGGTTTTTACTGCTGGCATTTCCAAGCTGGTTGGGAGATCCAGTTCTGAGGTACATGGGTGTCTACCATATAGGGTGTAAAAAGGTGTTTGTCCGGTACTGGAATGCAAGGAGTTGTTCTATGCGTACTCGGCTATCCATAGTAAGTCCTTCGAGTCTCTTAATTCATGGTGCAACATGCATCATAGGTATTGCTCAAGGGTCTGGTTGGTTCTCTCGGTCTGACTGTCCGTTTGGGGGTGATGGCTAGTGGATAGCCGGACGTCAATTTGCACCATTGCACAACACTTTTTCCAAAAGTTAGAGACGAACTGGCTACCTCGATCGGAGATCAGGACTGATCGGAAGCCATGTAGTTTAACAATACCATCCAGAAATACCTTGGCTATAGTGGATGCGTCAGGGAGGCCTTTGAGCTGAATAAAGTGCGCCATCTTTGAGAATAGGTCTACGACTACAAGAATGGTGTTAAACCCTTGTCTGGAAGGTAGGTCAGTGATGAAGTCAAGGGAAAGAGTGTGCCATGGTGCGGACGAATGTCCAAAGGTTTTAGAAGGCCACATGGTTTTTGTTTTTGCGACTTGTTTTGTGCGCAGACTCCACAAGACTGAATGTATTGGATGACATCTCTAAGCCAGGTAGGCCAACAGAAGTTCTGTTTTACCTTGGCTAAGGTCTTGGTACTTCCAGGGTGTCCTTCGATCAAAGAATCGTGATAACCTGAAATGACTTGTTGCTGTAAATCCTTGGTCGGTATGTACAGATGACCATTAAAAAAGGGTAAGTGATATTTTATCGAATATTGTTCCCCCTGCGCTTGCCAAGCAAGGAGGGCATCCGGATTCATGGTTTGTTGAATTTCTTTTCCCAGTTCCACTTGGGTTAAGGCCATAGTGAGGCCTAAGAGTTTGTCTTCGGGTATGATGGGGACTGGGTCTGGGGCCGTATAAACTATGTCATCAGTGCCAGTACGAGAGACTGCGTCAGTTTTTCCATTCTTGACCCCTGGTCGAAATGTAATGACATAATCATATTCGGCGAAGAAAAGGGCCCACCACAACTGGCGTGAAGACTGGGCTTTAGCTGTTTTAAGATATTGCAGGATTCAGTGGTCCGTGATAACTCTAATGGTATGTCTGGCCCCCAGAAGGTAGTGTCGCCAAGCTTTAAAGGCGGATTTGATTGGCAAGGGTTCTTTGTCCATAATGGCGTAATTTACTTCTGGAGGTGAGAACTTCTTCGACCAGAAGGCCACTGGATGTAGCTGGCCGGTGTCAGGATCTCTTTGTGAGAGGACAGCTCCCATTTCTATACTGGAAGCGTCCGTTTCCACGATATAAGGAAGATCTGGACGTGGATGTCGCAGGATTGGTGCTGAGGTGAACCTTTTCTTAAGTTCCTGAAAAGCTTTTTCTGCTTCTTCGGTCCAGGCAAATTTTTTGTTATTTTTTTGTAGTAATACAGTGATCGGGTGTACAGCTTGGGAGAAGTCTGGTATGAACCGGCGATAGAAGTTCGCAAAGCCCAACATACTTTACACTCCTTTTACTGACATTGGTGATGGCCACTTCAGAATGGCGTCAACTTTGTGCAGGTCCATCCTGATGCCTCCGGGAGTAAGGATAAAGCCAGGAACTCTACTTTGGTTACGTGAAAGAAACACTTTTCAAGCTTTGCATATAAACGATGTTCACAGAGCTTGGTGAGGACTGAACGGACGTGCTTGATATGATCCTGTTTTGAGGTTGAGTACACAAGGATATCATCTATGTACACTAGGGCGCAGACAATTAACTCTCTCAAGACGTCATTCATGAAATATTGGAATGCTGCCGGAGCATTGCATAACCCAAAGGGCATGACTTGATATTCAAATAAACCATATTTGGTACGGAAAGCCGTTTTCCGTTCGTCTCCGCTTCTGACCTGACCAGGTGGTACGCTCCCCGAAGATCCAATTTGGTGTAAATCTGAGCATCTTTGACCTGGTCCAGCATTTCTGGGATAAGTGGCAAGGGATAACGGTTCTTTACAGTGATCTGGTTTAATGTGCGGTATTCAATACAGTTTCTTAAGTCCCCTTTTTTTTTAGGCATGAAGAACAAAGGACTGGCTGCAGGGGACTTCGATGGACGGATGAATCCGTTTGCAAGGTATTGGTCTAAGTAAGACTTCAGATGAAGATTTTCAGGTTCCGTAAGAGCATAGATTCTACGACAAGGGACTTGAGCACCAGGAACAAGGTCGATTTGACAGTCATAAGGCATGGTGTTTGCTTGGTCCTTCTGGAATACATCCTGGAAATCACGGTATTCCTCTGGCAAGGTATTAGTTACACCCAGGGTTGATGTTGTCGCTCCGGAAGTTGCAGAAATATTGAAAGCTGGTTTCAGTTCTTGATAATAACAGGCTTGAGAGCATCACTGGGGAAGGTTAATTTCCTGGCCCGCCAGTCGATCAAAGGGTTATGAGCGACTAACCATGGCATCCCAAGTATAAGCCAGAATTGAGGTGCCTTGATGAGATCGAACGAAATGAGTTCCCAATGCCCGTCCTGGCACAGCAAGGTTATCTCGGCTGTGCATTGGGTTACGGGTCTGGAAGCGATTTCTGTCCCATTTACCGTAGTCACCTTGTCTGTAGTCAGCTTAGAACATAAGGGAATCCCCATCTCTGCAGCCAGGTCTTCATCTATATAATTCCCGACTGCTCCACTGTCGATGTATGTCTCAACGGCATGCATTCTTGACGACCGTTGGTTATTGATTACGATCACTGTTATTGCAAAGTGTGAGGTCGGTGGCTCTTTCCTCTCACTCGACAAACTGACCTCTACGTTTGCCGAGCTGGGTAGTTTTCCGTTTTAGATTCTTTCTCTTCATCTTTTTCCGTGGCCCTGACGATCTTCCCTGGAGGTTTCATCGGGCAGTCCTTCAGGAAATGCCCAGGTTTTCCGCAATACATACATAACCGTTGTTGCCTTCTTTTATCTTGCTCTTGTTTTGTTAACGGAGGTCGCACCCCCCCAATTCGCATGGGATCCACAGTGCTTTCTTGTACTCGGGTTACATTGTCTCTAGACCGAACATACACAGCCTGAGGATCCATTTTGGACCAATCTGCTTTTCAGGCTTGCAACCGGTGGTCTAGTTGTACGACCAGATTTATGAACTCAGAACAGTCTCGAGGAGGATCAACTACTTGAGCTAGAACGTCTTTTAATTCGCCTCGTAAGCCTCGATGAAAAACAACGTAGTTCTTTTTGTTGTCAGGCCACCTAGCTTCGGCAACCAATCATTTGAAAGTAGCAATGTACGTTAACAAGTCCTGATTCCCCTGTCGGAGGGAAAGGAGTTCATTGTCCAATGCTTGCTCTCGGGTATGGCGAGCAAAAGGTTTCTCCATTTCCCTCTGAAATCCCCCAAAAGTCATTTAATAAAGGATCATCATGGGTTACCAATGGTACAGACCAATCTGCTGTGCTACCGCTCAGGTATGATAAATCAAAGGCTACCCGAGCGTGGTCATTTGGGAATGCTCCTGGCCTGCAAAGAAAGGGAAGGCGACACTGATTCATGAAAGCTGCGTATTTCCGTTGATCACCTGTAAACCGCTCCGCAGTGCCAAAGGAACTGTTCCTGGTAGCATAATTTGTACCGGAGTAGAGGAAGTGGATGGCAGGGTAGGATTCTGCATCGTCGGGTTGCTTCCAGGCAGAGGTGTCTGTCCTACTTGTGATTGCAAGTATTGTCTGCTAATGTCTTCTGTGCGCTCCTTAGTCACTATTAAATCTCTTCGGAGAGCGTTAATCTCCTGTCAGGCAGAATGAACCTCGGCGCGCAGTTCTCCTATTAATTGGGCCAATTGGTCTAATTCCGAGGTCTCCATGGCACCCAGGTGGATTGGTTTGGCAGGCTTTGCGTTCTGTTACGCTCACCTGGTTCCACGGGGACGCCACCCAGCAGTTGGGACTCAGGTATCCTTCTCTGCGGTTCCCAGGTGTGACCAGCGGGAGGGTTCTGCCTGGAATACAGGTGGGCAATGTTCAAGACTGGGCAACTGGGGTAAACAGTCTCCCACCACCCCGTATACCCGCGGCCTCACTGGACCTCTCCTCACCTTTTTTTTAATGCAGGTGTGTTCTCCGTCCTGCCTTCTTGGCAGGGGCGCGTGCGCTTGGTGGGCGTTTGCGATCGAGTTACTTCACTGATGCCGGCCCGCTTTGAGTCTTTCAGGTAGGTCTTATTGCTGTGCTATATTATTGTCCTTGCATGCCTTTTTGGTTTAACTAATGTCTTTTCTCTTCCTTAGATGCGCGGAAGCCCAATATGTGGCATAGGCTGAATTGGGTCTCGCCGGTAAGTAATGGCGTTTTTAGAGCGCCTTGATGCGGTGAGTAGGCGCTAAGTGCAGCGCTATGATGCCTTGCCTCTTGCTAACCTGTTGTCTTGTCTTCCCACAGGTCGCGGTGCTCACCCGGTGCATGGAATTCCAGAGGCGATGCTGGTCGAGGAGAGGCTTGCGAGGTAAGCTTTTCGGCACCGTTCATTAAATTGTAAAAATGTCTAATGCCTTGTTTCTTTCTTTTTTGCAGATCCGTCGGTTCGGGAGGAGCGCTGGTTCCAGGATGCTGATCTCAAGAGCTGTGGACAGATAATGAAAAAATTACAGGTAAGCTGCTGCTGCTAACGATGTCCTTTTTCTCCTTTACAGATGCTGTTCTTCCGAGGTTCGTGGGTGCAGCTGAACACGGTGAGCGTCATGTTGCAGAATTTCAATGTACGCAAAGCGTGTTATCCCAGTCGAGTGTGGTTTAAATAGTTTCAAGAAAGTAGTCCAGGTAAAATAGTTCCTATGGTACCACACCCAAAAATACTATACCGCATTTCTTGGTTCCAAGGAGCCAAGCTATGTGGATGCCTCCATGTTGATTGACACTGAAATAAAGTAGTTCCCAATACAAGGCCTTTATCAAGTATGAGCCTGGCGCTAAAGGTGCCAGGACTGGCCCCAAGAAGGCCTAGGCCAAAGATGCCTGGTTTTAGTGGAGACCCTTCCTGGCCCATGGGCTTGCCAGGGGGTCTTCTGGATGGGGGTCGTGACACACATCACTGATACCCATCTCTTCTTCCCCCACAGTTGCCGAAGGAGAAGATGTCAGCCAGGATCCCACCACAAGGGCATTCAAGTCCCGGCCAATGACAACGGCCAGCGACAACACCACCTCTGGGGCAGCCTCACAGCCCACTCCAACAGCCAGTGCACCTGACACCGTGGACACTGAGCTGCCTTCACCCAAACCAGTGGAAGGCGAGGCCGTAGAACCACTCACCAACACCGAACCACTCACCAACACCGATGAAGCAGTGGAGGAGCATGTGGACCAGGAAGAACTGACGCATATGGCATGTCCACACTCCCCAAGCCCCGTGCCCACCCCCCCACCCCACATCCAGCCCTCACCCACCTGTAGCAGTGCGGATCCTTGCCTGCATGATTCAGACCTGAGCAGCATCCACGAGGACAGCACTGTCATTGCAGCCCCCATCACAGCACACTGGACCACTGCTGCTCCCACCATCAGCCTTGAGGCACAGCTGGCGAGGGTGGAGACCAGACAGGAGTCTATGTTGGACCTGCTCTGGCAATATATTGTGGATGTGGAGGACATCAGGCGTGGGATAGCCCAGGCCATAGCGGGGACCAAAGCCACCATAGCCACCAACACAGCCGCCATCAACACCTCGGCATTGTTGATGAGAGACTGTCTGGGGGCCATCACGCAAGTCCTCACATCCATCCTGCTGCACATGCAGCAGCCACAACCTGCACCAGGTGTGCAAATGACCACAGCTTCCTCCCCATCCACCACACATGCTTCCTCTGCCCCCACTTCCTCTGGACCCTCTAGCCCTGTGCGTCAAACACAGCGGAGTGCGAGGCACACTGACATGCTGCCCCCAGACAGCAAGAAGTCCCGCAAATAGAGTGGGAGAACTATGGGAGTGGGTAAAATGGTGTTGGTGGTGATTGGGAGTATTAGGGGTAGTACATTGAGGTGTTTTGGGAGTTCACTGGGGGGTTTTGGGAGTTAACTGGGGGGGTTTGGGAGTTCACTGGGGGGTTAGGGGTGGGGGGGTTGCACTTTCTCCAGTTGATATAAATACACCCGTTGTGTTAAAAAAATGCAATGGCTGGACATTCATCTTTTCGTGTGTATCAATTTAATGTATGACGGTTTACAGTGGCCAACTCCCCACATTCCCTGTGTGCATGGCCACATGGACACAGTGTACAATGTGCCACTGACACATATCTATCAAGGTCCCTGTGTGTCAGAAGTATTCGTGAATCAGCGATTGACGTACTGCACGGCCATCCTGTGCATCACGTACTGGCAGGGGTGCTGCTTCTCCTCCATCTTCATCCTCATCATCCTCACCCGGTGCATGCATGTCAATGTCAGGTGGCAGTGGTACATTTCTCCGGATGCACATGTTGTGCAGCATGACACAGGCCATGGTTATCTTTGCCACCTTCTCAGGGCCATAAAGGAATGCTCCACCAGACCTGCTTAGGCTGCGGAACCGTGCCTTCAACAGGCCAAAGGTCTGCTCAATCACAACACGGGTACGGGTATGTACCCGATTGTACTCCTCTTCATGGCTGTTCCATGGGTTCCGCACAGGGGTAAGTAGCCACAGCTTCAAGGGAAATCCTTGATATTCATCACCTGCAAGAGAATACAGATAGGTCTATGTGAGTCACTCTGAGCTGCCACCTTCAGGATACACAGTCATGGGCACAGCTATTTGCTGTGGACCTGCACATGTCCCTGTACATATGCACCAATATTGTTTGGATGCATTCAATACTGCAATATGGTGAGGTAGTCTGGATGGCATTGAATAGATGATGCAGGGTGGAATAATGCATGCTGAGGTGGATATACTGTCCTTTGACATTGTTTCACCTCCCATTTTTGCTGTGTATACTACACTGTGCATGGTCACACTAGCCACATTGGCACAGTTGCAATCCTGTTTAGTCATGCATTGCTTGACATACACATGGTGGCCAGGTTGTGCGTCTTACATGTGACCATTGATATACGTAAATGGTCAGATGTGTGCCAATGATGTGTCATGTTGGGGTTGGGAGGTTCAGGTCAGGAGTCATTAGCTCTGTGTGCATTCTCCACTCACCGTCCATTCCCACCCAGGTGGAGTATGCATCCCCCCCCATTGCCACCCAGGTGGAGTATGCATCCCCCCTCCCATTCCCACCCAGGTGGAGTATGCATCCCCCCCATTCCCACCCAGGTAGAGTATGCATTGCCCCATTCCCACCCAGGTGGAGTATGCATCACCCCCCCATTCCCACGCAGGTGGGGTACGCATCCCAACACATCATTACCCCGATGCCCTGCCATGGGCCAGTCAGGCAACTCACCAAGCAGCCAGGCACGTGGTCCAGCATGTCGCTCCATGTGACGGGTTAGCGTGGAGTTACGCAGCACCATGGCATCATGTGTTGATCCGGGAAATCGGGTGCAGCAATGTGTGATGATCTTGCTGGAGTCACATACCATCTGCACATTGATGGAGTGGTATAGCTTGCGATTGCGGTACACCGCCTCTACGGCATGGGGGACTACCAATTCTACATGGGTGCAGTCCAGGGCACCAACACAATTGGGTATGCCTGCCAATGCATAGAAGCCTACTTTGGTGTCGACTATCTCCTGGGCAGTCCGTGGTAGGGATATGTGGGTGCTAGCGTGCTTCAGGAGGGCATCCAGCACTTCGGTCAGCATGCGTGAAAATAGTGTTTGTGAAATGCCCTGCAGCTGGCCCACTGTGGGCTGGTAGGATGTGGATCTGGTCAGGGGGTAGATTGAATGGGCTGGGTCTGATGTAAGGGATTGGTGGCTGCCTATGAGGTACTACTGGCTGCACTGGTGGTAATTGCTGGGCCTGTCTCACCCTCCTTCTCCTCCTGCGTCTCGTCTGTGCTGCCTGTTGTTGCTGCTGTAGTTGTTGTTGTAGTTACTGTTGTTGCTGTAGTTGTAGCAGTATAGGCATGTCCTCCAGCCCCATGATTTCAGCAGCTAGTGGTATAATTTTGGTGTAGGAAGGGGTATGGTGTGTGGGTGTACTCCTTTTATACTGGGCCAGACTCCATTGAGTTCACCTGTGGTGATTGTGTGCACCTGTGGCAGTTGGCTTGATTGCTGATTGCTGTTTACGGGTGGTCCGTGATGCCTGTATGGCCGCCATCGTGCAGGCCCTGATTACCGCCTTCGGGATGCCAGTATTTGCATGCCCGCGTGGGTTGTGATGTCCTCCTATTACCGGCATGCTGGTATTTACTCCCAAAAGGGGCGCAGGTACGCGCCCGTGCCGGTATGAGGGGGCACGATACGGGCGGTGCCTGTATTGGCGGGTTGTCGGCTCGTCATGCCCCGGAACCGTTAATGATACCGCTATTACCATTCCGCCTTCCTTTTTTCATTACCTCCATTCTTGTAATGAGGCCCATAGACTTAAAAGAATTTGTAGAAAGACATATAATGGGAAATATTAAGTACCACTGCCCCAGTTGTACCTGTACCCCGTGCCCCTGTCCCAGCCAACGGTCCCCAGATATTCCCTGTACTCAAAGACTCTATGATGAGATCTCAATCCCTTCCTCCCCTGAAAACTAGCATTTGCAAAACCCCAATTCCCCTGTGTATGTTTCCCTTTCTGGTACCCCTTCCCTTTACTAATTGAATGTTTTTGGTTTGTGTTAATACATTTCTATGTGTTTATTGTTGCTGTGTGTGTGTGTGTGTGTGTGTGTGTGTGTGCGTGCGTGCGTATGTGCGTGCGTGCGTGCGTGCGTGCGTGTGTGTGTGTGTGTGTGTGTGTGTGAGCTCTGCCCCCATAGGTCCTAAGAGCGGCTTGAGCCCCCACTCGTGGTTACCCCCCTCTGTAAACTGGCACATGATTTTTGTGTGAATATATCCCCCCCTGCTGAAATAAACCCGGTGGAAAATGGTGAAGAACTCGCTGAGATACAGGCAGTAGAAACTGAGACTGCTGGTGGTGGCCTGCTGCGACGGGGAGCGTTGAAAGTGAAAGTACGGTGACATAGGCAGCTGCAGAGGAGGGCCTGGTAGGGAGCTTGGAGGGCTCACGGAGACGTTGAGGCCATCGGAGGAGGCCCAGGGCAGAGACACTGATCTCAAATTGAAATCGGACTGCAATACTCTGCACTGGGATGCCCGCAAACTTCAGAGGAGGGGCAGCAACAAAGCCCGAAAGCGGTGCCCCAGCGGAGCACCGACAGAGACAAGATAAGCCCCGTAGGCTTTGCTCCAACCCCTTCCCCCTGTTTGAGCCACTCCGGGTGCACGCTGGCCGGGGACGACCCGATGTAGGAGAAGCGTGCACCAATGCAGCCCATTGGATGTGCGCAGACCTGGTCCTCTTCAACCCGCCAAATAGGCGGGTGTCTATCTGGCTGGACTCTTTCCCGTCACAGCCGCACATAGTACACCTCTTGTGCGGCAGAAGAAGATGTGCGGGAAACAACAAAATCTGTAAACCGAGGCTCACTTTACTCTACATAACACTGGGAGATACCCTGAGATCACTCCGGTGTCGGCCCGCACACGGAAAACAAGCCGCCCACGTAACCCACACCCCACTGAACACCTTTGGAACTCGGATTGAATTGCTACGAACGCCCCACATGGTGGGGGAATTCAACCAGTGATTCCTCTTGACCTCCCTCTGCCTTCCAAGTCTCAAAAGTAGATGCATCCACCTGCATAGTGTGTTGGCCTCGTGTGGGCTCAAAGCTCTTCTGCCACCACACACTTCCATAACGGACCACTAGCATACGGGGAGCCCAGGCACTCAGAGCTACGCACTGCTAGCGTGCACCAATAAAAGGACATCAAATGACCCATAGGAGAACCAGAGAACTCCATTGAACGTATAACACCTATGAATAAAGGGCATATATATTGAGGCATTCCTGGAATCACTCTGAACCCCCACAGACTTGTAGCGCTCAGTGCACCTGAGACCACGCTGACAAAGAACCCTTGCAGCACTCTGCACATCGTAAGGCGGTTAAGGCACCAAGGTGATTTCAGCAGTCTATTGAAGAGATAGAGCAGATAGAAGCACATGGCAAGGCCATCTCAACATCTCAAAGAACAGTGAGGATGCCCATCCCCATATTGACATCCAAAGCATATCGGTTCAGGGAGCTGTGTTGCATGAAAATAGGACCACGGAGTCCAGCGCCCGAGGAAATTGAGCCCTCTATGTGACACACCCGTATATGCCACGGAATCTACCGAATGCCGCACAACCAGTAGGTGCCACACTGAGTGCTGAGTAGATATCACTACGCAAAATACCCAGAGTGGTAGGCCCCTGAAGCCGGGGCGTGTGCCCTCCTTTGGGATAATCGATATTTTTTACCTCCGATAAACGGCTCCCAGTGCATCAAGCTGGCCCTCGGTTGGCCACAATTGCAAAGTGCCCACCTACCCATCGTGATTAACTGATCTGAAACCCCCTGGTCCACCCTTTCCTCGTGTCCACAAGAAATCTCCCTTCAATCAGACCACCACTGAGTGACTCAGTCCAACATCAAGTTCAGTATTTTCAGTGTTTTGAAGGGTTGGGCCCTCACAAAGAGAGGCATGTGCCCTCCTCAAAACCCTGCTTCTGAAGAGGGACGAGACCAGGGCGCACCGCCGGATGAAGGTTTACCTTGACTCTTAAGGCCGACAACAAACTGTACGAGCGGGGAGTGAACCAAACTGCTCTGGCTAGCGTGGAACCGCCATAGAGGGATCTGACAACCTATCACCCATCAAACCCAAAACAACCAATACATGGACACACGCCAAAAGTTGGCCAAATACTGTTACTCCCCCACACTACCCTGAAACAGCCTGTTTGAAATCACCGGTGGCTGTGTCAGAAGCAGAAGCAGCTGCAACCAAAGCCGATGTGGCAGCGATTCTCAGTGAGAAGAAAAGTTTGAGGGCAGATATTGGGGGAAAAATTGACAGGATAACGCCTAGAATTGACAAACTTGAAGAAAGCCTTGACGGAGTACAACGCAATCAAATTTCCCTCGATACCATGGAGGCCCAAATGGACCAGAGGCTTGCAGACATAGAAGTTAGAGAAGAGGAATTTCGTGTGAAAATGGACCATTTGGAAAATCTTGAAAGGTGAAACAACCTGCGGATCTTCAGAATACCGAGCCGAGAGGGAGAGACCGAACAGGAGTTGAAAAATACTCTCCACGCGATCCTGAAAACCCTATTTGACGACGACATGGTGGATAAACCAAAAATTGACCGTATACACAGGGCGGTGGGAGCACCAATTGGACCGAAGACGGTCCTGGTGCGGTTTCATAATTACACTAAAAGGGCAAGAATTCTTGACAAGGCCAAGAGCACCCCTCAACTCCTTCTCGAGACAGCAAGAGTGACAATTTTTCAAGACCTATCCTCGCTCACCCTTGCCATGTGGAGAAAGTGTATGCTCCTAGCCAAATGGCTTGAAGAAAAGCTGTCCGATACCGCTGGGGATACCTGTTCTCCCTCACGTTTGAATGGGAGGGAAATGACATTCGTTTGCAAACTGAGAAGGGCATAAGAACTTGCACTGCGGATTTGTTGGGCAATCAGACCAACAGACAGAACATGGAATAGGGACGTGAAGAGGACTGACAATGGTGCATCAAAGGACACAGAGGAAAGAAAATCCTGGGATCGAAGAAATGTAGGAGGATGGATGCCTCGCCAGGTTTGGAACTCTGATGGAGATGGTCACCAGATAACACTGAATAGTGATATGTAAGTTCTAAGGGTAATTGGTGTCATGAGGAGGGACGCCCTCAGGAGATGTACTAGACCTAAAATGGCACTGATATCTCAGCATGCACCAATGGGCGTTCTCCACGGAGGTTGACGGACTCTGTGGGGGACACCATGAAGGTAAAGGAGTAGGGCTAATACCAGGCCCAGCACAGACACCCCTGGTTAGATGTTTGGGTGCGGGAGAGGACAACTTTGAAACAATGTAATGGTTTGGTTTGTTGTATGAGCAGGGGGGTGGGGAGGCTGGAGTACTCATTGTTTGATGTGATATTTGAAGATGGGACCGTGGGTTGCACGATCCTCAATGGTGGTCCGGTACTGGCTAGGTGAAAATAACCCAGCTGGGTCGGATGCCACAGGGGTGGGGAGGGGCACAGGAAAAGGGATCGGACAGAGTCAAAGTTTTTCCAAAATATGTTTAAGGAAGCAGAGAATCCATTAGGCGAGGGATGTATATGGCCACCACATAAATGGAATAGACGGAAAAGTGGCTATGGTGGTACAGTCTGCAGCTACTAGTCCTAGATTGCTCAAGGCAGGCACAATCAATGTGAAAAGATTGAATTCACACAATAAAAGATCCCTAGTATGTAGGGAATTTAAGAGAACGCACCTGGATGTGCCTTTCCTTCAAGAGACCAGGTATGTACGGGGGAATAACGCAAAAGCTCTAGGTTGGGTACTGAATATTGGAGATCTGGTCCCCTGCAGAAGGCGCCCTACGCATACTCATGAGGAAGGGACTCAATTTTGAGCTCTTTAAGGTATAGACTGACGTGGAAGGGAGGGGCATAGTACTGTTGGCAGGATACACAATATCACTCTCACCTTTGCTACACTCTACTCCTGCAACGTGGGTCAATCCCGCCTCCTAAAACGCACAGTCCTGAAGATAATGCTGAAGGTCACGGGGCATGTCATTCTAGGGGGGGACTTTAACTTGTAGGCAGAATCTATTCTGGACAGACGAGCTGGCATCCCAGAAGCAGGCGTACTGCCTGATAGTGGCCGTGCAAATGTGGTTGAAATGATGCAAGTGTATGGTTTACAGGACGTCTGGCGAAGTTCTCACCCTAACGAAATGGGGCTCACATTTTACTCGGCTCCAAGTTCGACATTCACTTGGATAGACTACCTGTATCTTTCAAAAGACATAAGCGAGGTCGTAAATTCCTCTGAAATTGTTCCAATTTCTTGGTTGGATCACGACCTGGTCATGGTTGATATGACGCTAAGCGCCCTACCACATAAAAATCCAAAGTGCCGTTGTAATGAATCGCTGTGAAAGGACCCAATCTTCCACACTGAGATGGCACATGAAATAGAGGAATACTTTAAGACAAACTTCACGGGAGAGGTATCCAAGAGAATGGTGTGAGAAGCAGGGAAGGCAACGTTGAGAGGTATTTTGATTAAAGAAGGAGCAGAGAAAAAGAGAGAAAGGGCCATAATAGAGAATAGACTGAGGAAGGAGATTGCCCAATTAGATCCAGCGGCACAGAACTCCAACGAGGGAATGGAGGAATTAGTTGCTGAAGCAGTGCAGAAAAGGGAGGAGCTTCGACACTAAGAAGAGGGTCTGGTGATAAGTAAACTCCAGTTTCTCAAACAGAAACATTATGAAAAGGGCGATAAGGCAGACGCATTGTTGGCAGCCAGGCTGCAGGGACAGCGAACGGAGAGATGGGTTGCTTCCATTGAAGGAGGGCGTGATGCTCAGACACCGGATACATTAGGGATCCCTGAGGCTTTTGCAAAATTCTATGAATGCCTAAACACATCGAAATGAGGCAGGAGGGAACAGAAACATACCAATATATGCAGGGAGTCGACATGGCGAAACTCCCTCGAGACAAAGTGGAAGAGATGGACTCACTCATCACTGCAGACAAGGTGGAAAGAGCAAAAAAGAGACTCCCATTGGGGAAAGCGCCTGGGAATGACAGATACACGGCGGGATTCTACAAGAACTTTATCTCATCCCGCCTTCCTTTTATGATCTATCTCTTCAATGGCATCCTGCAAACAGGAGTGGCTCCTGAATCCTTCTCACAGGCATTAATCTCCATGATACCCAAGGAAGGTAAAGACCCCAAGCAATGCAGATCATATCGCCCATCTCACTTCTCAATACTGATGAAAAAATCTACACCTGTGTATTAGCAGCCAGGCTTGAGAACCACATGCCCCTACTGATTCACCCTGACCAGGTTGGATTCATTTTGGGAAGGCAGGGCACAGACATGATGTGCAAGACACTCCACTTAATTCACGAGTCAAAGACAATGACAGCCTGCTCTCTTGTCCATTGATGCTGAAAAAGCATTTGACAGGGTCGAATGGAGCTTCCTTCAGGCAGTACTAGTCAAAGTCGGGCTGTCTTCAAAAAGGGGGCCAAGGCTGTTTATACATCTCCTAAAGCTTCCGTCATGGTTAGCTCAGAATACTCCAGATGGTTTGATCTGGGAAGAGGCACGAGGCAGGGCTGTCCCCTCTCTGCGATTTTGTTCACTGTCTCCTTGGAGCCTCTTGCCCAAGCGCTTAGAGCAGATCACCAGGTAGAGGGTCTACAGGTAGACAGAAAGGAATATAAAGTAGCCCTCTATGGCGACGATATCCTACATCACGTTAAAAACCCCATGACATCAATACCCAGAGCCATGCATTTGATAGAATAATACGGTTCACTCTCAGGTTTCAAAATGATTAGATCCAAATATATAATGTTTCCACTACATGAACTCACTCCCGAATATACAACCACACTCTTATCGCTTGGCCTGGTGATGGAGGACAACACTTTGCGCTATTTAGGGATACATTTGACAAAGAAATTAGAGAATATATACAAGGCAAACTTTCCCCATCTGCTTTCCTGTTTTCATAAAGATTTGGCAAAATCGCAAAAGCTCACATTCTCCTGGACGGGGAGACTTAACGCAGTTAAAATGGTCTGTCTACCAAGATTTCTATACCCGTTTCAAATGCTCCCCCTGAAAACTCCCGGAGACATTCTTTAGAGAAGTAAAAAGAGCCATCCTAAAATTCCTATGCAGGGAAAAAGGGCGAGGATACCATACAAAGTTCTCATTTTACCCAAAGAAATAGGGGGAGTGGGTCTTCTTGATCTTAAATTGTACTATTCAGCGGTACAACTGAGGGTATTGATTCCCCATTTGAGAGGAAGGAGAAATTTACAATGGGTCCATCTCGACAACCACAATCTACCCCCGCCAGGTGTCGGAATGGCTATGGGTCCCTAGAAACAAATGACTCCGTAGACTTCGAAACCACCCCATACTAGACACAATATGGGAAATCTGGAGGGAGGGGGTGGACATGAAGGGTATCACCACTTGGCCTTCTCCACTGAGCCACATATGGGCACCGGCTGTACGTGAAGAAATCCCCGACCCTGCAAGGTTTTAGTCGTGGTACGATGCAGGTCTCGAGAGGGTGGGACAATTGTGGAGAGGCGGTGTCTTTCTCACAATTACGGAACTGGAGGAGGCACTGGGGATTCATCCACTACCAGTCTTCCCTTTTTTACAACTTAAGGGCATGCTCACAAGGAAAGAATGGCGTGATAAAATTCAGAGGGACCTCACCCCTGTTGAGAAGTTACTAGATACGATATCTGGGACAAGAGGTATGATTGCAAACATGTATAGGGTGCTCTTGGATGCTGAAAAGGGATCAACTGCTAGCTTAAAACATAGGTGGGAGCGAGATCTTGGCAGAGAGATGGATGCAGAAGTATGGGCAAAGATATGCAAAGGAGCCTCGCAAGTATCTATTGCGGCACAATACAAACTACATGGCATCAAACTGCTTCATAGGTAACAGTATGACCCCTATAGACTATCAAAAATGTTTCAAACAATGAGCCCACTGTGCTGGCATCAGTGTGGAGAGAGAGCCGACTACTGGCACATGTGGTGGGGATGTCCCCGGGTTCAGATATATTGGAACAAGGTCCAGGGTTGGATCAAACAGTTGGATGGGATCTCCTGTGAGACTACACCCCTCTGAATACTGTTTGGCCTCGAAGAATGCGAAGGTGAAGTGAACAAAATAAAGGGAATTGTGGTCCCTCTGCCTCTTACTACAAGGGCCTGCTTGGTAATTAGGTGGAAAGTATATCTGGTTCCGAGACAGAGAGAGTGGGTTGGTGTTGCGACAAACATCTATAGAATGGAGAGAATCACCACGGCCCTACAAGGGAGAGCAGCCCAAAAATGAGTCGATGTGGAATGATTTTGTAAATGAATATGTGCCTAGACTCACGCAGGATGCAGTACAGTTAGAATGATGGTTGATCTAATGATAAATGCTGAAATACATGCTCTGGAAATTGTGTGTGCATAGGTAGCCTGGGGACAAAGGGTTAACTGTCCCGCTGCCCCTCAATCTGGACTCTGGACTATGATAATACAGAAGGTGTGCCTTATACAATGTACATACGCACTTAAAACATATGTTGACTTAATAGAAAAACTCTGTTCTGGGTTGTGGGGTGTGGGACGAAGGCGGGAAAGAAAAAAAATGCAAGTTTATTTTTAAGGATACAGGTCACTTGGGGGAGGGAGGGAGAAACACAATGTAATACACTTTAATATGTTCCAATTGATTCCTGTATCTTATTTACCTTGTTTCATAATTTGAAAAAAAGAAATGAAGGTGTCCTATGGACAGCATGCCTTTCCGGACGTGTCCGCAAAATCATGACGCACCTTCATATGGCTCGGGCGCCCACACCCTGTCGTGCGAACACCTGAGCACATTCGCATCAAATCCCCTGTGCCCCACAAACACTGCGCCTGTCCGCAAAATCCTGTTAAGTTGTGTCACACTTTTACTTAGTTTGGGGATCCCACCCATGTCCTACGGACACCTAAGAGCATGCGCATCTAATCCCCTGTGGCCTCCGAACACAGTGCTTGTCCTGATCTGTCCACTGCACGTGGCGCACTATTAATTAGTTCATGGATCCAGGCCCAGCCCTACAGACACCTAGGTTCATGCGCACACCACATCCCGCACAATAGGTGTCCTATAGCCAGCCATCCAATTTGCGAACATGCAGAACGTCTCTATGTAACCGCACCTATGCTGAGCGTCGGTCCTTATTCGTGAACACTGCTGGTCCCCCAAAGAGTAAAAACATGTTTTTGGGGCCAATCCAATGTGTTTTTAGCTGAAACTTCACCCTTGCCCTAGACCCTGCCCTGGTCGATCTAGAGATTATTTGCTACTTTTTGAGCCAAGATTGATGTTGGAGGTGTCCGCAGAACGCGTGACTGTTCGCGGAGCACTCACCTGCACTCCTATAAAAGGCCACACACCACTGCTGCTACTAATTCTGCTATGGCTGACCAGGACAGAGCACTGCTCAAGATTTGTCCTTGCTGAATTGCTTTTGGCTCCTTGCTCAATTGCTTTTGGCTCCTTTCTGGAATTGATTTTGACTCCTTGCAGGAATTGCTTTTGTGCTCTGCAGTGTGTGCAGATCCAAATGGCAACCTTGCCCGATGCTGGCTCCTCAGCACCACCACCCCCCCCCACTACCACCACCACCTTTTGTAGGGCCTGGGGAGGCAAACAGGCCTGGTGATGTAGAGTGGGTTCAAGAATAGGAAGAGGATGAGGTTGTGGAAGTCCCCACTACCAGCTTCCAACATGAGGGGTGGGTGTGGAGGCTCTTTACCACTGTTGGGGGTACCCAAGGCATCTGTGGCCAAGGTTAGTTGCACTGAGTGCAGTATGGTACTCAGTCACGGCAAGCTTGGGCTGTACAGCTACAGAACCACCTCCATGCACCAACGCCTGAGGTCGAACTACAAGGCAGCAGTTTGGAGGGTTGTCCCATTTGAACAAGGTAGCAGGTTCAGTTCCTCTATTGCATCCTTCAAATCTGCTCCTGTCACCACAAGGAACACTCCTGTGGGGCAGTGGACCCCTGACCAGGCCTTGCAAGCCATACACAATGCAGCGGACCCCTACCTTTCGAAGGTCACTGTACTGTGTATGTACTGTAAAGTGGTACTCTGCAAGGGGGAGCAACTCTGGAGTGCTTTCGAGGCTTTGGTCCTGGAGCACAAGGGACACTGCCCCTACCTCCATGAGGCCCACTCAACATCTTCCTCTCTCCACCTGCCCCTTCGTCCCTGTGGTTGGTGCCCCTTCCCTATCCACCCTTCGCTTCCTTTCTTGTGTGTCATGTTAAAATACACCCAAAAAATATAAAACAACAAAAACCAAAAAAAACAGCTCTTTTCAGAGTCACCTTTCACAGGTCAAAAATAGAAATACCAAAAAAAGGTGCAGGCCCCTGTGCAATTCGCGAAGTCCGCAGACAGCGCAGTAGTCCGCAGACTTCTGAAAAATGGAGGTGGTGGCACCATCAAATACATTGCATTCTTTTCCGGGAGAAAGTGGTGGCTTTGAAAAGAGAATTATTTTTGTTTTTAATTTTGTTTTTGGAAGGTTTGAAGTGGCCAACACCTACTGCAAAAATGCTTGTTATACTTGCAAAAAAGGGCATCAAAGCATTTTGGATGTTTTGCAAAAAAGCTGATTGCCAACATCAGTACGATGGACTCCATCTCTGCGAAAAATGTTGGTGCTACGAAATGTAATGTTTTCATTGTGGAAGGAGGACATGCCAACATCTCTCAGAAATGCGCAAACAGCCTTGTGGACATTGCGCCTCACTTTCTCCATTTGTGGACCAAATGAAGAAGAGCGTAACCACATCTCTCTCTGGGCAATGCGAGAAAAAAATACTCAGGACTTTGGAAACATTCACATGACTTTCCCAAGTGCCTTCTTCATCGCAAACTGCAGTAAGATTCTGGTAACATGCCCTAAACTGTTAACTCCACAATGAACAATAATAATGGCTGGGTGATGGCGTGTCACCAAAGTGGCACAAAGAGGAACCGTGTCCACCCACTGCATGCCACGCACTCCATACCAGTGCAAATCCCCATGAAGAAATCCAAGATGTGCAGCCAATCCACAGTGCTCTGCATACAACTGCAACCAATGTATTCAAGAGTCCCCCAAAATTCAGACACTCTGGGCCTCATTCCGAGATTGGAGGTAGTCATGGCGCTATTTGCGCCATGACTGCCTCCAATAATGGTACCGGCACCGGTGTGGTTCAATGGGGATTTACCGGTGTAGTCCGACCTTTGCGGGACCGGTAAGTCCCCATTGAAAAAGCAATTCCCCATTCCCATTGAGCCCCTATAGGGCTCCTTCCCATTGAGCCCCTATAGGGCTCAATGGGAATGGGGAAGGAGCTAATAACGGTACCGCAAATTGCGGTACCGTTATTAGCTCTGAAGTCCCTTAACGGGTCCCGTCCATAACGCCTGGTCAGACCAGGCATTAAAGGAGGTACCCGCTAAGGGACCTCATAGTAGGGCGGTAAGGGATTACCAGCACCGGTCTCCTTACCAGTGCCTGGTATCGCTTACCGCCCTACTTGGAATGAGGCCCTCTGTCTCCTAAAAGACAGAGCCACAGCCATAGCCATCTGCACTCATCTCAGCAAACAAACCCTCTGCCACACTCTCTCCTTGCACAACACACCCAAAGAACCTTATTGGCCAATCTCCAGGCCTCCACAGTCCCATTTCCATGCCTGCCATCCTCAAAAGCCCCAGATGTGGCACGTGTGGTCCACGAACTACTGCGATGTCCGTGGATAAATCGTCCAATTCAAGGGGGTAGGGACAGAAATTTAAACCACGGTAGGAGATTTGGGCCTTTCTCTTCTTTTCTTCCATACATTCTTACATTAACCTCTTCAAAGCATCCATTAGATTGTAAAAGAAAGTGGAATTTCCAATGGTGGACAATAAAATGCCATCTGCAGTGGAAAGGTTCACACTAAGAGAATTCATGCTCTCATTGTGGCAAGTGAACATCCCAGCACTGTGAAAAAATCCAGACCTGCCTCTGTTTACAAGACACCTTCCGGCATCTTGCTGAGGACAGAGTACATTGGGGTTATTCCATACTGCTCTAGGTGGTATCTGTGAGAAAACCACCTTTGCACTAGGTAAAAGCAGCATCAGTGCCTTCATCAAGTCCTTGAGTGCATTAAGCAAACTTGGAGCACTGATGTAACCCAAATGCAGTGATCCACAATGCACCACTAGAACATCAGGATTGCTGAAGTGGCCACAACTCTGCACAGACCAAGCACTCCTTGCAAATTACGGCCAGGCACACTGGACCACAAAGCCTCCACTCCTTCAAAACCAAGATTGACTCTTCCCTCTGCATACCTCCCCAGATAATTTACAAATGAATCTCCAACATTCAAGACTCTTACTTTCTGCATCTCTGCCATCTTCACTGCACACAGGAATGGAAAAGAGTATTACCCTGTCTTCCTATGAAGGACAACCTGAACACCTGATTGGCTAATCCCCACAGTCCCATTTCCATGCCAGGCATGCTGAGAAGCCCCGGATGTGGACCTGTAAAACAGGGGGGAGCCCTTCTTCCCTTTCCAATTCACTCTTTGCAGCACTCCCTCATTGGCTACTGTTAAGCAGGCACACAACCAACCACAAATCACATCCAAGAAATCTACATCTAACTCTGTCATCACAGTTAGACACTTTAGATGTACCGTTCAACACTCAGAGTATAGGTCTCCTGTAATTGCAAAGCAACTCCATTAAAAAGTATGGAAAAACTCTTCAAGATTTCTGCTTCCAGATTCATCCACATCTGCATCCATCAACACAAACTACAGGTATGCATATATTGCCTGCCACTTACCCTGCATAACCTACTCAAATAGCATACTGTCATTCGTCCCATCTCCTGTCATCAAGTGGCAGTTACTTACAATGCTGTGTGCTTTCAAAGTTTTCTTTTAAAGCCCACTTGCATAACAGTCACAAACCACATATTTCAATTTAAGCTGGATGCTCTTTGATTCTTTTGTAAAAAGAAAAAAAAAGAAAATAAAACACATTGGGAACATTTGCACAGCAAGTTCAAGCGCCAGATCCTATGTGAAACTTCCATACATTACCACAACATGTGTACTTGCCCAAGTCACCCATTCTAATTTGTTCTTTCCTTCTGTTTCTTTTACAAACACTTCTCCCACTAACACACCGTCTGTAAAATGCCCAGAATGCACACAGAAAATGAAAACTGCATGTATGTTACCAAAGCATGGCAAGTACATAGATTGCACCATTAACAAATTGCACTGCGCTTACAACTACTCATTTCTGCATCATTAGAAGAAAGCAAACAAATGCATGTGTACATTGGCAACAGTGCTATCTGTAAATTGTGATAAATAAATGAAAGCAACAAGAAAGGATTTCTGCAACATAATCGAATGGCACTCATGTAGCAAGCATTTATGTGTGGGAAAGCTAATACAATTCCTTACAATCACATTCTACTTTCTAATCTGTACATCCTTCTGGGCTTCTACCTTTTTCTCACCCTACTAGGACTTGCACTACATATCACGGCATCACTCGACCCCATACCAACAATGCTGATGCTCCCAAGTCCCCATTCCTATGCTGTGCTGTTCAATTGCACACAGATATTGACTAACATTTTCCAACACCTGACTTTCCAGGCCAACATGGCCTGTAATAACCTACTGAGACTGGGAAGTTTGCTGCCAAACAAGTGTTAGGAATGTAGTGCCAACCTGTCTGGACCAACAGCAGTGCAGTGGTACAACTGTATTTGTAATCACATGCAATGTTACTAACTCTGCCTCCCAACATATCGTCCTACAATGTGTAATAATGTGTTCTCCTAGAGCAATTATTGTGCCATTAACACACATTCCCACTAAACGTCCTTCTTTTGAAAGGAACAGCCTCCTGAAACACAGAAACGTTTCTACTGCAAGATAAAACCCAGAAGAAACCTAATCTTCACATCCAACAAGTAAGTGCAGTGCTAAAGTAGTATTCGTCCTGTTACTTAGGCATTGCAGTGTTGCTGTATTGTAGCCTACAAAAGTCTACCCAACCCAACAGCATTTGCTTCTCTCTTACTCTTTGCACCTCAGCAGGTCCCCTCTTTGTATTCTCTTGTGAACACCAATGTCGTAACACCCACTAGTTGTCTGAAAACATCGTAATGTCCTTACTTATTCATGCACAGTACACTGTCATACACACTGAAGCAAACCTTTCACACATCAACACACACAGATGCCAGTACAACCTTATCAACCAGAAGTAATAGCCCATTGCACAATCACACACCCCTCTATTTATGCCTACCCTGATATTCAAACTCTAATACACAGTGCAGGCAAATACATTGCACAACTTTGAAACCCACACTTTCCTTTTTTCTCCAACAGACAAAATAGAATGCCTACCAAATATTGATACTAAAAAATAGAGCAGATAAACTAAAAGCATGCAAACTAGTCATCCTCCTCTCCAGAGTTTTATACAAAATGTTCAAACAAAGCAGCTAAAATGTGTCCCTCTTCCAAAATGTAAAACTGAAAAGAAATGTATTAAAAAGGATACAACTACCACTATATCTACTAATGTTAATGTAGCCACAGAAAAGCATTCCAAAAAATTTATTTTACAAAAAATGTTCAACCGTAGAGTCCTTCAGAACCTTTTAAAAACAGCAGAGAAATCACGCTCAACCCTTAAAACCTAACGCTGATCCTGGAAGCTCTCATAGACAGTGCAATGCTCCTCAAAAGGAAATTGTTTATATTAATTTTAAACAGAATGAAACCACCAACAAAATGAATTAGTAAACTACAAAAAGTAACTTGCGCAATATCAACATAAATACCTTTGCAAACTACTGTGCAGGTGAGTGGATTCACACAACCAGCACATATTTCAATGAAGAAGCATACAAGCAAGAGCAGAGAAACCCAAATGCCCTACATAGCAGTGGTCGAGGGTATAAAATGGTACACAACACCATAATGGCTGAAGAAACACTCATTGAAAGAATATCCCCAACAAACTTACAATCAACTTTCCATTACACCGAACCAGTCCATCCCGTCTACAAATGGCCCTGCACCTCAATGTGTAACGTACGAAAATAATCCTTCAAATCTTTACGACAATTCCTCAATCACTTTTTGAAAGCGAAAGAGAAAAAGAAAATGAAAATGTTGCAAACCATGGACTATTGTCAAGTGTGCAAATACACTGGACTGAGAGGACATTCATTAGCCTACATTTCTGGACCTGCTTGCAAAAGCACCTTCCACCACATCAAATCGTTAGCAACACACCATTACACTATAGAATCTCGTTCAGAGACGGTACTATGCAAAAAAGTTCTGCTTTAGAACTGGAAAATGTTAATAACATTCTCCTACATGGCACACCCAAAGAACTCCTGGTAGGAATGGACCACATCCAAAGAAAATATTTTGGAAGCAAACAGCACTTACAAAATATAGTAACTTTAGAAAAGAGTAGCGACAACCTGACAGATGCCAACCTTGTAATACACACGTACAAAAAAGAAATAGGCAAGTTTAAAGCCCATCTGCTGAAGTACCAAATCAAGTATGTGTGTGTTATTGCAGAACTTTTTATACAAAGATCACCCAAACTGCAGATCTAGCGTACAAAATAGAAGACAATGAGGAATCCCAATGGTTCCAATTAGCTCTCTACCTTACAGCAGAAAACAAATAAGAAATGACTAAACCCTCAATATTTTGCACAAAGTGCACTACAAAACATGATAATAACCAAATGCCTTCACAGGCTATCACTAATAACTTGGAAATATTCCCACTTCCAAAACCACTCCAACAGCTTAATTTGTATGAGAGCATTATAATCCAAACAGTATACCAATTTAAAGCTATAATACGCTTTCAATCTAAAACAGCCACGTTACCTTCTTCTGAATCATTTGAGGCAAAGTAGTTTATTTGCCATTGGATCTTAAAGAAAATATAGACACTCTGGGAGGGCAATGGCCAATAGATCAATCTTTGATTATCCTAGTGAATGGTGTACCTACAAAAGACAAAATAAATTGGCAGCAATTGCTAGACTTAAACAAAGTTAGAGAAGCCCTAGAATATCTTAAAGAGAGCAATTAATACTACAAATAAATAAACATTGAAGAAAACCTGTGAGAAACCCCCGAAATAATTCAGGATTCCTCATCAAATGGCCAATTTGAATTTATAGATCCTATTACAGCATTTAATATTTTAGACCAGTATACAATTCACCCACTGCACTCCAAAGACAGCATAGGAAATGAACTGGAAACATATCAAATGTGCCAAGGCAAAGGATCTCCAATCAGCATATCTCAAAAAAGTGTAGAAGCACAAGACTTTCCTCTACTCTTTCCTACTGTAAAAGGGGGAAGGTATGATGAAATATGCACACAAATAACAGCATCTGAATACCTCTTTTTACGAATGTATTCTGAAGACCCCAAAATGTTCAACACATATTCCACCTCCTGTATGAAAGTGAACTAGCAACTCTATGTTGCAAAGTTGCACACACATTGAAAACAGGTTCCAATTTTTTAAACATGTCTGCTACGTAACTACTTCAAAAGGTGCAAGATAAAGATGAGGTTTTGCAGTCAAGTATTCCAAATCTCTTGGCAAACATGCTTGGCACAAAAGAATACTGGTTCCAACATCACGCAGATGTACGGTGTATGCCAGACAACCTTGGCCCACCCACATGGTTTGTCACTTTAAGTTGTCCAGAGTATGCATGGGAAGACTTGCACGACTTCCTACGCATAGCAAATGAAAACAAAGCAGGGATTGACATGAAAACACCAGGAGAACTGTGCTCTCTTGACCCTGTAAATGTGTCAAGATACTTCCATCACCGCTGTATTGCCATGTTGCACTTCCTCTGTAAAAAAAAAACAATTCCTCCCCGTGCAACACTTCTTTTGGAGAAAAGAATATCGATCCAGAGGAGCACCACACATCCACATGCTTTTGTGGATAAAACATTGTCCTAAATTTGGTCAGGACAGTGATGCCACTGTTTTGCAGGACATTCACAAATATGTCACTTGCAGAATCCCTTCAGAAAGAGCACATAGTGAGCTACATGCATACATTTTGTGGTTATAAAGACATAAATGTGGAAATTATTGTCGATGCAGATAACAAAGGCAAATACTACACCAAATGCCGCTTTGGTTTCCCTAGACATCTTTCAGCAAAAGGACAAGTAAACAGCTTCATGTCTTCTGTTAGACACAGTGTGAAAGGCAAATCGCCTAAGAACACATACTGCATTAAAAGAAGCAGAGCATCAACGTACATCAATGATTGCAATGCAATCATTGCCCTCTTGTGAAATGTCAACAAAGATATTCAGTACATTGCAGACAATTCCACTGCTGTTGCACGATATGTCACAGCCTACTTAACCATAACTGAGATAAAAGAGCTGAATGGGATGAAATATAATGTGACAAAACACTGTCACATAAATGTTACAGCTCTGGCACAAAAATGCTCTCCCATAGAGAATGTGGTTGCTATGAAGCTGCAGACTGTTTAACAGATACAGCCTTATATGACAAATCTGAAAACATAGTCTGGCTAAGCCTTGGTTCTGCTGAATCCAGAAAAAGAGTGCTCAAATCATACCAAGACATAGAAACAATAGCCAGAAACAATCCCAACAGCTAGGACATTTTGAAAAACATTATATATAACACATCTGCTGCTGATGTCATGGAACAATTAGCACAAAAAAATGCAAAATGTATGTCTTTAATGCCAACGCTAGCAAGCTGTGCACAATTCAATGAAACCATGTTAAAAAAGAAGTGCAACCAATAGTACAAATTAACTGCACAGACAAACTGGAAGTGCATGGTATGACACCACCTCTGTCAACAAGCCAAAGCACAACTAAATAGTTCAGAAAACTCTACCTCCAACACAGCTGGTTTGGAAAAAATGTTAACATTGTTTTTAAACTGTAGAGTAATGCTAAAACGCAACCTTGACGTGGAGCAAGGTTTAGTTAATGAAGCACTTGGTACAGTTGTTGGCTTCCAGACATGTCCATGTGACAACAACATTCAGTATGTCAACATCCACTTTGACAAACTTACAGAATTTAAAAAGATAGGACACTAACAGCCCGATTCCTTCTTTTCAAAGACGTGTATGTACGCACAGAACAATTTTCTCTTTCTCTTGCATATGAAGTCACTATTTATAAATCACAAGGTCTAACCCTAGATCAAGCTTTGATAGACATTGGCAGCACACTCTTTAAATAAGGTATGATTTACGTAGCACTGTCATGACTACGTCTACTTGAAGGACTATTTTTAGTCAATTTTGATACAAACAAAATCAAGGCTGACAATTCTTGCATCGTGCAGTACAACAGACTATGTTCTCTCTACCCACCCCATCTCGATATGTACCCTGTTCCTCAAAAAGGAAAACTTGGTAAAAGAAAATGAGTGCAAACACAACTTATAATATATCGCCCAACAGTAACGCCAAACAAATTGAAAGCAGCTGCTAGTCCATCAATTAGCATAACCACAGAAGGATGTATCAAAAAGGCAAATGCACATTCAACTGCACAAACAAAGAAAAGTATGTCTTCAAAAAAAGTAAGTGGAGCGCCAGCAAATGACTCAGACACAGAACGGCCTGATCCATTAAAATTTTCCAATACAACTGATGTGAATGCTATGCAAACGTAGCAATCAATGTTCTGTTCCAATTGCCACCAATTGTTGAAAACATTTACTTGAACAGCACAGACCAGTTGTGTTTGCAAATGCTACTCCTTCATAGAAATGCAACAAACAATCCTGACAACACTTACAGTGTCTCAGGAATAAGGCAGGAATTGGACTACTGTGCGGGAATGGTGAGATTCACCATAAACACATGAAGATCCACAAGAATGTCTAATGTACTTATTCCAAGTGCTTGAAAAAAAACATACCTATAAATGAAATCTTCCAGATTTCATGCGCGTGGAAACATACATGCACTCTCTGCAGCCATGTGGCACAGGATCAAGTCCCTAATGAGCACTTTGCATATGTATCTATACCTGATTGTGAATCCATTCCATTTCAGCAGCTGGTGAAAAATACAAATCATGGCATATTATGTACTATTTGCAATTCAGACAATCGTTATACCTTACACATAAACTCACATAGCCAATACATAATAGTAATGCTTTTAAGATACAACGCAGATGGTACCAAAAACAACTACAAGCTTACTAGCTTCACACATGGGCAAGTATCGCTTGGCAAGAAAACATTCACAGCTAGGGGTGTTGATAGATCAGGAAAATAGCTGCGGCTATACTAATGTATGGACTGTTGGGACTCGGGGCTAGCTAGCATGTTGGTTGTGGCCCCTGAGCTTCTATCTAGGGCTACTATCAAAAGACCCTGGGCTATGGCCCCCTACGCCTCCCCTAGCAACTGCTCTGTTCACAGGCATAATCTACCACACGGGTGCCACAACCAGTGCAGGTCACTATACTGCATACATTGAAGAGAAATCTGGGTGGTTTGAATACAATGATACTTCCATTACTCTGAAGCAGAGATTGCCAGCAAATCCAGCAACTGCCTAATTAATATTCCTGAAATCAAAATGTACTCACTGACCTACAAAAGGAGCATAGACTATTGCCCGATAGCCACCAACAGGTATGTAACTGCAGACGAAAAATACAATTCTGCCCAGTAAAACTGTAACAATTTAGCATACACCAACTGGTCTGGCTGTGCTGCTATACCGTTTTTCCCCCAATGAAACTAGCAACAGAGAGAATACACCAACAGGTATCTAACTGCCCCCACAATACCGCAATGTTAGTTTTAAATAGTACAGTACTTACAATACACCAACAGGAATGAAACTGTATAAATGGATAGTGTTAAAAAGTGAAAATGAATAAACAGAATACGCCAACTGATTTCGAACTGCAATCATGCCACCACCACTTCTGAAAAGCAAAACAATACACCATTTTAATTCCTCCTACTGCAACAGTGCTTGTAACAGCAAAACTACGTAGATGTGTACCTTAAACATTCTCCCAATGGCACAATATTCAAACGTGCTATTTCCACTTCAGTGGTATTCTGTCACTGTGTTCCAAAAGGTTTGTGCAATGCGTATGCAGTGTGCACATTCTTGGGTGCATGGGAGCATTATGCTCTGGTGGTTGTGTCCAGCCCCTAGACTCTTGGGTGCATGGCCAGAGACCCAAGAGTCTAGGGGCTGGCCACAACCACCACAGCATAATATGCCTATGCACCCAAGAATATGGCCAGTGGCCACAACTCACACACATAAGCCAGGCACCCAAGGACCAGTCCAGTATTACAGTACTTGCATCCGGTGTGCAAGTACTCATTGAAACAGCACATTTGGGCGGCATATAACTTTGCCCCACTGGATGAATCCTCGCCAAACTTTACTAAAAGAAGTATATGAATGATTCTGTGACGTGTGGTGCGGTTTTGTCCAGGGGGTGCAAAGTTATAGAGGATGTCCAAAAATGTGATGAAATCCTCAAAGACGCAATGGAAAAAAAATGTGATCGTGCCTACAGCCCATAACTCGTTCACTACCATGTGTTGCTAAGACTAACACCCAGGACATCAAAGGTGACATCACAAAGGGCATCATTGATGACATCACTGATGACATCACATGTTGTTTTTGTTCAGTTACAGTGAGCATTTTTTTATTTTATAAGTGCTGTATATCTAGACATATGTTCTAAACGTGCATTCCTTAGGGTTTATCCTGAGCTCATGGTGCACATACATGGGACAATAAGCAGGTCCACAACAGACAATGCATTGTTATACATGATGGTACTCTCTAAAGCTATTGTCATTTTCTGGTAATGGGTGTTCGTTCTTCCTTACAAGAGTTTCCCTGTATGTTCCTCAGATTTGTATGCATTAATGGGCTTTGTATGTATATTTTGTACTAACACAAGAAGTAATTGTTGTATTGTTAGCTATTATTTCCAACTTAAATGTAGTCAAGATTCTGATAGGCTTATGTTTATGATTCTACTGGCCAATATTAGCTGATTAAAAATACTGTACTTCAATGGTCCATGCTGTAGCCATTTGCTAGTGTATGTACAATTATATTCCTGTAGTAACAACAACACTTCAATATAACATTTCAGTTGAAATAAGTACATGTTTTGATACATGGAGAAGTTCATCAGGGGTCTCTCGATCACCCTTGATGTGTTGCTAGCAATATTATAAAAAGAACCACTTGTAGGGACTATTCCTCAGAATTGATATGATATGTGATGTCATCAAAGATGTCCCTTTAACAATGTTTTTTCACCTAATTTCAGTGGTTTTTATAAATCAAAATATTTCATACTGTAACAACAGTGTATGGAAGTTATTAATAATTCCTCTTTGAACATACATGAAAGTAATATGAACATCCTTTACATTAAAACATTATTCCACCCACCATGCAGCAGATGAAAGTATATATTGTGTCTGTGTACATACCTGGAAGCACGTGGCATCAACCGACCCGAAAAAGGGGACAGCACAATTGTCATGTTTCCTTTTCACACAAAAAATATACATAAACCAACATTACAAACAATAAATACAACTCAAACATACATTTACGCACACATGTATCTCTCAAAATGTAAAAAAACTTTTTTTTACACATTCCTCAATATTATGGATTATACCAAATTGTCAACATAACTGTACACTTTATGTTCGCAATGCACTTCAAGACCTTTTAGGAACTGAAGCATAAAATAGAAGAAGAAAATAAACTCTCTGTCGGTATTCTCACTTAACAAGTGAAAACTCTGCCCTTCCACAGCTTCCATTACCATTCCCACTTCGTTCCTAAACCTTTTACAACTTTTCAAGGCCCTATTTTGGTAATGAAGTTCGCAGACAGGAGGAAGTCTGAAGACATTTCCTCCAAGGGGACCCACCCATTTCTGTTAGTCATTCTCAATCTGGCACACCACCAGAGAGGATCTGTTTAGCAAGAGAGAAACATAGCAGACTTTACTTCAAGAATGACATCTGTAATGGCCATCCCTCCCCCTCCCCAAGGGCCACCACCACCACCTGGAGGATCTGGACAGGAGAACAGGGGAACTACAGCAGTGACATTCAGGAGGAAGATGACAAATAAGATGTAATGGAGGAAGTGACTACTACATCGGGTGAACAGAAGGAGTCATGGGTGTGGAAGTTTTTCACCACCATTGGAGGAGTACCAAAGGCTCAGGCTGCCCGTATGCACTGCAATGTGTGCAAAGTTGTACTCAGTCATGACCAAAAGGAGCAGTACTAATGTGGTACTGCCTCCGTGCACTGACACACTGCACCTTCGACTCAGTGGCCCTGAGAAAGGAGATTCCCTACTCAGGAAGTAGGATTACTTCGACCCCTACACCTTCCTCGTCCACTCCTGTCACCACTTAGGACTGCAGTGGGACAAACTGTTCCTCCTGCCAGTTCACAGGTGGTACAGGAGGCTGTTAACCCGTACCTTGCATGGTCAACAGTACACTGTATCCACTACAACACAATTATATGCACGGTAGAGGGAATCCGAAGCGCCTTCAAGCTGGCTATGAAGGTGCATGGAAAGGACTGTCCCCACCTTCAGCAGCCCTACATCTTCCTTTGTCCAGCTTTGATATGATATGATATATGATATGATATGATGATATGATATGGGCGTTTATTTATATAGCTCCTATACACAATGTATTTCAAAGTGCTGCAAGGCAGGTGAGGGAACAAGGTAAAACATACAATGACATTCTTACATGACCATGAACAACAAGAATGTGAAATTAACTACCGTACCCGGTCAGGCAACATTTCAGATAGTACAAGAGCTAAGACAGAGATGGAAGGGGAGGGGGTGGTAGGGAAATGGGAACAGACAGGCAACTACCGTACTAGGCCTGACGACATTTCAGATAGTGCTGGAAAGGGGGGGGGCAAGTAAGGGAATGGAGGAGACAAACATTTGATGCTATCATACTAGGTCCAGGGACAATTCTGATTGAATAAGTGCACGGGGGACCAGGGAGGGGGTGGGGGGACAACAGATATCCCGGGGGACCAAGGGAGGGGGTGGGGGGCACAACAGACATCACAGGGGACAAGGGATTGGGTGGGGGGTACAACCGACATCACAGGGGACCAAGGAAGGAGTGGGGGCACTACAGACATCACAAGGGACCAGGGAGGGGATGGAGGCACAGCAGACATCACGGGGGACCAGGTAGGGGGTGGGGGCACAACAGACATCATGGGGCCAGCAGCATTCCGGTGGCAGACAGGGGGCAGAAAGGGGCCTTTGTTGCGGGCCTTCTGTCTCTCTGACCGGTTCCCACCTCCCGGTTGCTGGGATTGGTGAACGAAGACCAGCCAGCCAATCAGGAGGGGGAGCAGGCTCAACAGGCAACAGAGTCCCGAGAAGTGCCTCGAGACACAGGGAAAAGCAGTGTGCAAGGTGGTGGAAAAAGCACACAGGTGACTTCAGGGCAAAGGTAGTGGTCGTCAGGCGGCGACTTTCTTATTAAAAATTATTTTCAAACTGCAATAAGTTAATTGATGGTCCTTTACGCTGAGATGCGCGTTGCTGACAAATGCCCAAGGAAATGCTTACAGCATGCAGGGAAGGAACTGGAGATCATGGCAACAAGATGAATGGCTGAGGGAGCTCAGCAGCAGTTTTGCGGTTGGGGCTGCACATTGAACAGAGTGTGGACTCTGCAGGACTCTGTTGCGGGCCTTCTGTGCCTCAGGCTGGCTCCCACCTCTCGCCTCCCGGTTGCTGGGATTGGTGGAAGAAGCCAATCGGGAGGGGAAGCAGGCTCAACAGGCAACAGCGGCCTGAGCAGTGCTGAAGGGCTGCCCTCCCTTATGTTGGTTGGCACTCTTTCCTTCCCTCCCTCACTCCCTCCCTTCCCTTCCACTCCCCCCCACTCTCTGCTTTGCTTTCTTTCTCTCTTCAAAATAAAATAAAAGAAATAAATAAACAGAAAACCCCCAAAAACACCTTTCAAAGTTTAAAAATAGACTCAGAAAAAAAATCATCTTATAGATACAACTACTTTATTTTAATACTTAAAGTAATAAGACTCTATAATAACATCTACCATTTTCATTAGCATTACATTTTTAAAAAAAAAATGTTAATGTGTTCACTAGTTCCAAAGAACTACTTCACATTTACATACACAAGACAATAAAATAAAAAGAAACAGAAAATAGTCAACATTTCCCATCACAGTTAATAAACTCTAAAAGTCAATAAAACATACAAACATGTTTCAAAGTAATATATATCTTAAATATGGGTTTCAATTATGTTCACCCAATCTTTCCATACATTAAATAAGGCAATCATTGGACTTCCATTGCAAGAGTTATTGCAATATTGACCAAAAACATTCCTCCATCAAACTCAAAAATCTATGAACAAAATGTGCTAAACATGTAATCTGTAACTCCTTAATTTCGAAGCAAGCAGTTAGAACACGCCAGGCCATTTCAATCATCAATGGGTATTTACAGATACGTCATAGTCAATCCTCTCTTGGAATTCCTTGATGAGAGCCCAGAACAGAGAGTGTGGGTAACAAAATGCATCTAAGAAGTAAATAAAATCTACGAACAGATGTTGAGCAGCATTTTAATAAATATGACTCTATGCATGACTGCATAATGACTCTGGAAGCTATTCGGCCCTTCCAAATACAAAAAAATGTGAAATCCATTCCCAGAATTTGACTTTACTAACCAACTCATCCTTCAGTTTAAAGAAGTCGAGTGACCATTCAGGGGTCCACTCAACTAGGTCAAAGAAGGCCAATGCCATTTCGGGCCATTTACAACAGATGTTACCCAATATGTCCTTGCACATTACCTGCCCTAGCAAATTAAGCAAGGGGCAGCAAGGCTCCTTCCAAGATTTACGAAGAAGAATACCTCTTTTCATCTTAACCTGTGACCCTAATGAAAGCAACCCCATTACCAAACGTATTCTTTCAATGGAGATTGTATTTGGTAGACCCAGAAGAACATGCCAAAATGTAGCTTCAGTTCTCTTGAGCCATTTGTAATCACTCCTATGGGTTGCCTCCAGGCCATAAAGTACAGCCAGGCAGACACTCTGTTTGTATAGCTTGATAATCCCTGCATAGCTAAAGCGGGCTGTGTTTGTCCCAAATGTTTTGATTAGCAATATTTGCACTCAGGCCTTACTCCTCTTTTCAGTCTTCTGTGCTACATATTAATGGGCCTCATTACAAGTTTGCCGGTCTGGAAACAAGGGTGTCGGTAGGCTCACCGGTACCCTTGTTTGTGGACCAGCAAACTATGGGTTTGCCTGCCGGGGCCGCTGCACCCAACAGGTCTGACCTTGCTGGGCACATCGGCCATGGTAGGCAGACTATTCACGGAAGCACCGGCCCCATTACAAACGATGCCGGCGCTTGCGAGTCCCCACTCCCATAGAGTCACATGGGACTCTATGGGAATGGGGACTAACATTTTACAGGCGCCTGACTTCTCGGGCCGCTGGACTTTTAATGTCCCGATGGCACCGGGAAGTCAGGTGCCGGTAAAATGTTACGGGTCCTGCGGCAACCCACCGTTGGCACCAGCAGGGTTACTGCCAGACTCGTAATGATGCCCAATTGTGCCTTATCAATTTCAACACCCAGATATCTGTAGGTCAATGCTCGATCTACAGTGCCCTTTAATGTCACAAGGAATTCACATCTACCTTTCCCTAAGCACATAAACTGGGTCTTATCAAAGTTGATCACCAGATTGTTAATTTCCATTCAATGTACTAATCCATTGGCTGCCCTACGCAGACCGACATACTTGTGATCAAAGATCACTATGTCATCCGCGTAGGACAGTCAATTCAGATGCTCATCTTTAATCCAGGGAGGACATATATTAATATTAGCCAAGAAACCTGGGAAGGGCTGCCAAATATAGGTTGAACAGGAGGGGCTTGGCCACATATCCCTGCTTTACCCCGCGGGACATCTTCAGTGCTCGCACCACCCCCATCCAAAGAAAGAAAAGGTGACAGTAATACATTTCTGTCCCGAACCCATTTCTCTGCCCTACACAATGTGAACATAAAGTGTAATATGCACATTAAGATTATTTATTGCTTTCACACTTCTCACTCATATTACACAACTATCCAAAAAATGTGTCACCCCCCCTTTTCCACCACCATTTAGTCTGTGGACAGTAAAACTTTCTGCAGACTTCTTGGTGAATTAAAAGGGGTATTTAAACTCAACTTACTTGTTTTCGTTCTACAATAGTAGCTCTTAAAATAACCTCTATTTTTCCGTTTTTAAAAAGACCCTTTCTATTTTTTGTTTATGTTGTTATAGTAACTAATGCTGTACTTATTTATTTTTTATAACTTTTGCAAAAACGACTTCAGACCTTTTTGTGTGTTTTTGGTTTTCATGTACTATACCTACTAACAGATACTGCACTATATATTTAATGTGTTCCCTTCTAATTTTTCTTTTTCAAAAAAACAGTTTTAAGGCATTCTGAACATTTGAAAGAAAAATATAATTTCCAACATCTGTTAAATGTACACATCTCTACGAAAAAAGTTCACACCATCACACTTTAAATAATCATTGTGGAAAAATGCCATTCATACATCTCGTAAACAAGCATGTACAGCTTAATTAACATTCCACCTGCCTTTTTCAATTTGTGGACAAAACAAGTTTGAATATTTCCACATTTGCCTTTAAGGAATCTGTGAAAAAATAATGTTCGCCTCGAAAAAAGTTGCATTAGTCTTTTAAACATGTCCTTCATGGGAAACTGCAATGATATTCCAGTCACGTACCCCAAATCGTTGCCTCAAGGTATTATAATAATGTGAGAATGTTTAAACTGAAACCGTGTGGTTTGCACACAGGGAAACATTAACAAAGCATGTAGGCTGATGGCTCAGTCAGTATCCACTAATAAGTGCCTATTAAACCTTTATATAGGGGACGAGATGGAAGCTTGGCTAAAAGGGTTTGCTTTCGAAAGTGGCAAGCCTAAGAGAAATAGACTGATTCTATCTGCGAAGATCCATACGTGAGCATTTGATATTGAAATTCAAACTAAACGAAAACTATACATGCAAATTCGTAGGTTGAAAAAAGTGGGTAGTTCAGCGCCAGAAGTCCAGAAGGCTATTCGTAAAATGAAAAAAAATAAAAAAATATTCACTGGTTGAAGCATAAGAAACGTATGGGCTGGACAGCTAATTGGCAAAAGATGATCAGGGCACTCAACAACCAGAATACTAAACAAACGTGGGGTATTCGAAACTTAGCTAGACCCTCCACAGCCATCAGTATTATTAACCCCATCTCTGAGAGTAGAGGGGTAATATTCTTTGAGGGGAAAATGAAGAAATGTGCTAATACAGACAGATTTGATTTGTCCAAAAATTATTGCTGGCACAAGACTTTTAGCACACCTGATATGATTGCCCATTTAATGAAAGTAAGAACTCCCTAGCCCCTGGGCCCAACGGCCTATCGACAGCAGTACTTAAAGGTGACTATGAATTATGGGCTACTATTCTTTGTGATATGCATTTGAAGGTATGTCGAGAGAGACGTATACCCAGTTCTTGGAAAAGAGCAATCTATGTACCAGTGTTTAAAACTGGGGATCGTCTATCCCCAGAGAACTATTGTTTACTTTCACTCCTGGATATCACAGGAAAGGTCTTTGCAGGGTTTGTCCTAGATCATCTTCAGACATGGGTTAGTGAGTGTAACGTTCTGCATGCATTACAGGCGGGTTTCCGAAAGGGTTTCAGGTACCACTCACAACATCCAAGTGTTAGATGCAGTGATGATGCAGGCAAAAGCAAGAGATAGTCCATCTGTCTATATTACATAAATTGACTTTCAGACAGCATTTGACCAAGTAAATCGGGAGTTGTTGTGGAAAAAACTCTGAGCACTTGGCTGCCCGAAATGGATACTGCAGATCATTGTGGCATTACATATAGAAACATCAGCACAGATACAATTGGGAAACAATGGCCTCCTTTCTAGGGATATCCATCCGCATTGATAGAGGGGTTAAGCAGGGATGCATTCTAGCTGCCCTGCTTTTCAACCTCTACATTTCGATCTCCCAACCAAGATTTCATTTATTAATTTATTTGTTTATTTGTACTGCGCCGAAAGCCTGTGGGCGTCGGGTTTGAAACACATACACATAAAACAATCCATCAAAGACGGGACAGGGGCCAGAAGGACTAATCTGGGGAAAGGAGGAGAATTACTTAAAAAGCAAAGTTTTTAGGACAAAGGTTCTCAAATTGTCATCCCTTGTAACTGCAGCGGGAAGGGAGTTCTAGAATGTTGCCACTTTGACAGGGACCGATTTTCCCAGGCCTTTTTTGCGCTTATATTTAGGGCATTTGACCTGCTTTTTGTCTGTCCACCGCAATGCTCTAGTCGGATAGTACTGTGGTATAAGAGTTTTCAGGTAGGTTGACAGAGCTCCATGTACGCATTTGTGAACAATGGACCCTACTTTAAAGTTGATCCATTCTTGTATGGCTAACCAGTATAAGTTCCTCCTTTTATATGTGATGTGCTCTCGTCTTGTGAGTTTATTGACAATGCAAACCGCGTTGTTTTGTAGTACCTGACACTTCCTTACTTTGTTGGTTGAGGCACCAATCAGTATAGAGTTGCAATAATCCAACTTAGTCAAGACGGTGGCTCAGGCAATAGTTGCCGCATTGTCTCTGGTGATATATGGTTGTATATTTTTCAAAAGGTGGAGGGAGTAGTTGCAGCTTTTTGTCATCTGATTGACATATGCATCAGAGTTAAGAGAAGCCTCCAGGTGAATGTACTGTGTCTTCACCTTGTCAAAGACAGAGAGGCAACCAGTACCTATTTGGAAGCTGATGTAATCAGTGCTAAGTTTAGCCCGTGTGGCTGTTGAGATGAAGATCAGCAGCTCTGTCTCATCGCCATTGATACATAACCAATTGGTTGACATACAGTCTTCGATTAGATGATATATGGTAGATAGAAATGTGTCATCAGTGGTGTGCACTCCTGTTATTTCAATGACTAATTGGGTGTCATCAGCGTAGTTAGTAAAGAACACACCCAGATCGTCCATGAGGGAACAAAGGAGTCTAATATACAGATTGAAGAGTAATGGTGAAAGACTTGCCCCCTGCGGGACACCACACCAAATGGGAGCTGTAGGTGATTGAGCCTGTCCCCATTGTATTATTGCCTGATTAGGCACGACTTCCTACGCATAGCAAATGAAAACAAAGCAGAGATTGACATGAAAACACCAGGAGAACTGTGCTCTCTTGACCCTGTAAATGTGTCAAGATACTTCCATCACCGCTGTATTATCATGTTGCACTTCCTCTGTAAAAAAAAAAACAATTCCTCCCCGTGTAACACTTCTTTTGGTGAAAAGAATATCAATCCAGAGGAGCACCACACATCCACATGCTTTTGTGGATAAAAGATTGTCCTAAATTTGGTCAGGACAGTGATGCCACTGTTTTGCAGGACATTCACAAATATGTCACTTGCAGAATCCCTTCAGAAAGAGCACATAGTGAGCTACATGCATACATTTTGTGGTTATAAAGACATAAATGTGGTAATTATTGTCGATGCAGATAACAAAGGCAAATACTACACCAAATGCCGCTTTGGTTTCCCTAGACATCTTTCAGCAAAAGGACAAGTAAACAGCTTCATGTCTTCTGTTAGACACAGTGTGTAAGGCAAATCGCCTAAGAACACATACTGCATTAAAAGAAGCAAAGCATCAAAGTACATAAATGATTGCAATGCAATCATTGCCCTCTTGTGGAATGTCAACAAAGATATTCAGTACATTGCAGACAATTCCACTGCTGTTGCACGATATGTCACAGCCTACTTAACCATAACTGAGAAAAAAGAGCTGAATGGGATGAAATATAATGTGACAAAACACTGTCACAAAAATGTTACAGCTCTGGCACAAAAATGCTCTCCCATAGAGAATGTGGTTGCTATGAAGCTGCAGACTGTTTAACAGATACAGCCTTATATGACAAATCTGAAAACATAGTCTGGCTAAGCCTTGGTTCTGCTGAATCCAGAAAAAGAGTGCTCAAATCATACCAAGACATAGAAACAATAGCCAAAAACAATCCCAACAGCTGGGACATTTTGAAAAACATTATATATAACACATCTGCTGCTGATGTCATGGAACAATTAGCACAAAAAAATGCAAAATGTGTGTCTTTAATGCCAACGCTAGCAAGCTGTGCACAATTCAATGAAACAATGTTAAAAAAGAAGTGCAACCAATAGTACAAACTAACTGCACAGACAAACTGGAAGTGCATGGTATGACACCACCTCTGTCAACAAGCCAAAGCACAACTAAATAGCTTAGAAAACTCTACCTCCAACACAGCTGGTTTGGAAAAAATGTTAACATTGTTTTTAAACTGTAGAGTAATGCTAAAACGTAACCTTGACGTGGAGCAAGGTTTAGTTAATGAAGCACTTGGTACAGTTGTTGGCTTCCAGACATGTCCATGTGACAATAACATTCAGTTTGTCAACATCCACTTTGACAAACTTACAGTATTTAAAAGGATAGGACACTCAACAGCCCGATTCCTTCTTTTCAAAGACGTGTATGTACGCCCAGAACAATTTTCTCTTTCTCTTGCATATGAAGTCACTATTTATAAATTGCAAGGTCTAACCCTAGATCAAGCTTTGATAGACATTGGCAGCACACTCTTTAAATAAGGGATGATTTACGTAGCACTGTCATGACTACGTCTACTTGAAGGACTTTTTTTAGTCAATTTTGATACAAACAAAGTCAAGGCTGACAATTCTTGAATCGTACAGTACAACAGACTATGTGCTCTCTACCCACCCCATCTCGATCTGTACCCTGTTCCTCAAAAAGGAAAACTTGGTAAAAGAAAATGAGTGCAAACACAACTTATAATATATCGCCCAACAGTAACGCCAAACAAATTGAAAGCAGCTGCTAGTTCATCAATTAGCATAACCACAGAAGGATGTAGCGAAAAGGCAAATGCACATTCAACTGCACAAACAAAGAAAAGTATGTCTTCAAAAAAAGCAAGTGGAGCGCCAGCAAATGACTCAGACACAGAACGGCCTGATCCAGTCAAATTTTCCAATACAACTGATGTGAATTGTTATGCAAACGTAGCAATCAATGTTCTGTTCCAATTGCCACCAATTGTTGAAAACATTTACTTGAACAGCACAGACCAGTTGTGTTTGCAAATGCTACTCCTTCATAGAAATGCAACAAACAATCCTGACAACACTTACAGTGTCTCAGGAATAAGGCAGGAATTGGACTACTGTGCGGGAATGGTGAGATTCACCATAAACACACATGAAGATCCACAAGAATGTCAAATGTACTTATTCCAAGTGCTTGAAAAAAAACATACCTATAAATGAAATCTTCCAGATTTCATGCGTGTGGAAACATACATGCACTCTCTGCATTCATGTGGCACAGGATCAAGTCCCTAATGAGCACTTTGCATATGTATCTATACCTGATTGTGAATCCATTCCATTTCAGCAGCTGGTGAAAAATACAAATCATGGCATATTATGTACTATTTGCAATTCAGACAATCGTTATACCTTACACATAAACTCACATAGCCAATACATAATAGTAATGCTTTTAAGATACAACGCAGATGGTACCAAAAACAACTACAAGCTTACTAGCTTCACACATGGGCAAGTATCGCTTGGCAAGAAAACATTCACAGCTAGGGGTGTTGATAGATCTGGAAAATAGCTGCGGCTATACTAATGTATGGACTGTTGCGACTCGGGGCTAGCTAGCATTTTGGTTGTGGCCCCTGAGCTTCTATCTAGGGCTACTATCAAAAGACCCTGGGCTATGGCCCCCTACGCCTCCTCTAGCAACTGCTCTGTTCACAATAGTAGGCATAATCTACCACACGGGTGCCAAAACCAGTGCAGGTCACTATACTGCATACATTGAAGAGAAATCTGGGTGGTTTGAATGCAATGATACTTCCATTACTCTGAAGCAGAGATTGCCAGCAAATCCAGCAACTGCCTACTTAATATTCCTGAAACCAAAATGTACTCACTCACCTACAAAAGGAGCATAGACTATTGCCCGATAGCCACCAACAGGTATGTAACTGCAGACGAAAAATACAATTCTGCCCAATGAAACTGTAACAATTTAGCATACACCAACTGGTCTGGCTGTGCTGCTATACCGTTTTTCCCCCAATGAAACTAGCAACAGTTAGAATACGCCAACAGGTATCTAACTGCCCCCACAATACTGCAATATTAGTTTTCAATAGTACAGTACTTACAATACACCAACAGGAATGAAACTGCATAAATGGATAGTGTTAAAAAGTGAAAATTAATAAACAGAATACGCCAACTGATTTCGAACTGCAATCATGCCACCACCACTTCTGAAAAGCAAAACAATACACCATTTTAATTCCTCCTACTGCAACAGTGCTTGTAACTGCAAAACTACATAGATGTGTACCTTAAACATTCTCCCAATGGCACAATATTCAAACGTGCTATTTCCACTTCAGTGGTATTCTGTCACTGTGTTCAAAAAAGTTTGTGCAATGCGTATGCCAGTGTGCACATTCTTGGGTGCATGGGAGCATTATGCTCTGGTGGTTGTGTCCAGCCCCTAGACTCTTGGGTGCATGGCCAGAGACCCAAGAGTCTAGGGGCTGGCCACAACCACCACAGCATAATATGCCTATGCACCCAAGAATATGGCCAGTGGCCACAACTCACACACATAAGCCAGGCACCCAAGGACCAGTCCACTTAAGTACACATACTATTACAGTACTTGCATCCGGTGTGCAAGTACTCATTGAAACAGCACATTTGGGCGGCATATAACTTTGCCCCACTGGATGAATCCTCGCCAAACTTTACTAAAAGAAGTATATGTCCTCCTCAGAATGATTCTGTGAAGTGTGGTGCGGTTTTGTCCAGGGGGGCAAAGTTATAGAGGATGTCCAAAAATGTGATGAAATCCTCATAGACACAATGGAAAAAAAATGTGATCGTGCCTACAGCTCATAACTCGCATCACTACCATGTGTTGCTAAGACTAACACCCAGGACATCAAAGGTGACATCACAAAGGGCATCATTGATGACATCACTGATGACATCACATGTTGTTTTTGTTCAGTTACAGTGAGCATTTTTTTATTTTATAAGTGCTGTATATCTAGACATATGTTCTAAACGTGCATTCCTTAGGGTTTATCCTGAGCTCATGGTGCACATACATGGGACAATAAGCAGGTCCACAACAGACAATGCATTGTTATACATGATGGTACTCTGTAAAGCTATTGTCATTTTCTGGTAATGAGTGTTCGTTCTTCCTTACAAGAGTTTCCCTGTATGTTCCTCAGATTTCTACGCATTGATGCCCTTTGTATGTATATTTTGTACTAACACAAGAAGTAATTGTTGTATTGTTAGCTATTATTTCCAACTTAAATGTAGTCAAGATTCTGATAGGCTTATGTTTATGATTCTACTGGCCAATATTAGCTGATTAAAAATACTGTACTTCAATGGTCCATGCTGTAGCCATTTGCTAGTGTATGTACAATTATATTCCTGTAGTAACAACAACACTTCAATATAACATTTCAGTTGAAATAAGTACATGTTTTGATACATGGAGTAATTCATCAGGGTTCTCTCGATCACCCTTGATGTGTTGCTAGCAACATTATAAAAAGAACCACTTGTAGGGACTATTCCTCAGAATTGATATGATATGTGATGTCATCAAAGATGTCCCTTTCACAATGTTTTTTCACCTAATTTCAGTGGTTTTTATAAATCATAATATGTCATACTGTAACAGCAGTGTATGGAAGTTATTAATAATTCCTCTTTGAACATACATGAAAGTAATATGAACATCCTTTACATTAAAACATTATTCCACCCACCATGCAGCAGATGAAAGTATATATTGTGTCTGTGTACATACCTGGAAGCACGTGGCAGCAACCGACCCGAAAAACACAGGGGACAGCACAATTGTCATGTTTACTTTTCACACAAAAAATATACATACACCAACATTACAAACAATGAATACAACTCAAACATACATTTACGCACACGTGTATCTCTCAAAATGTAAAAAAAACATTTTTTTTACACATTCCTCAATATTATGGATTATACCAAATTGTCAACATAACTGTACACTTTATGTTCGCAATGCACTTCAAGACCTTTTAGGAACTGAAGCATAAAATAGAAGAAGAAAATAAACTCTCTGTCGGTATTTTCACTTAACAGACATCTTTCAAGTGAAAACTCTGCCCTTCCACAGCTTCCATTACCATTCCCACTTCGTTCCTAAACCTTTTACAACTTTTCAAGGCCCTATTTTGGCAATGAAGTTCGCGGACAGGAGGAAGTCTGAAGACATTTCCTCCAAGGGGACCCACCCATTTCTGTTAGTCATTCTCAATCTGGCACACCACCAGAGACGACCTGTTTAGCAAGAGAGAAACAAAGCAGACTTTACTTCAAGAATGGCATCTGTAATGGCCATCCCTCCCTCTCCCCAAGGGCCACCACCACCACCTGGAGGATCTGGACAGGAGAACAGGGGAACTACAGCAAGGACATTCAGGAGGAAGATGACAAATAAGATGTAATGGAGGAAGTGCCTACTACATCGGGTGAGCAGAAGGAGTCATGGGTGTGGACGTTTTTCACCACCATTGGAGGAGTACCAAAGGCTCAGGCTGCCCGTATGCACTGCACTGTGTGCAAAGTTGTACTCAGTCATGACCAAAAGGAGCAGTACTAATGTGGTACTGCCTCCGTGCACTGACACACTGCACCTTCGACTCAGTGGCCCTGAGAAAGGAGATTCCCTACTCAGGAAGTAGGATTACTTCGACCCCTACACCTTCCTCGTCCACTCCTGTCACCACTTGGGACTGCAGTGGGACAAAGTGTTCCTCCTGCCAGTTCACAGGTGGTACAGGAGGCTGTTAACCCGTACCTTGCATGGTCAACAGTACACTGTATCCACTACAACACAATTATATGCACGGTAGAGGGAATCCGAAGCGCCTTCAAGCTAGCTATGAAGGTGCATGGAAAGGACTGTCCCCACCTTCAGCAGCCCTACATCTTCCTTTGTCCAGCTTTGATATGATATGATATGATGATATGGGCGTTTATTTATATAGCTCCTAAACACAATGTGGTTCAAAGTGCTGCAAGGCAGGTGAGGGAACAAGGTAAAAAATACAATGACATTCTTACATGACCATGAACAACAAGAATGTGAAATTAACTACCGTACCCGGTTAGGCAACATTTCAGATAGTACAAGAGGTAAGACAGAGATGGGAGGGGAGGGGGTGGCAGGGAAATGGGAACAGACAGGCAACTACCGTACTAGGCCTGACGACATTTCAGATAGTGCTGGAATGGGGGGGGGGACAAGTAAGGGAATGGAGGAGACAAACATTTGATGCTATCATACTAGGTCCAGGGACAATTCTGATTGAATAAGTGTACGGGGGACCAGGGAGGGGGTGGGGGGACAACAGATATCCCGGGGGACCAAGGGAGGGGATGGGGGGGTACAACCAACATCACAGGGGACCAAGGAAGGGGTGGGGGCACTACAGACATCACAAGGGACCAGGGAGGGGATGGAAGCACAGCAGACATCACGGGGGACCAGGTAGGGGGTGGGGGCACAACAGACATCATGGGGCCAGCAGCATTCCGGTGGCAGACAGGGGGCAGAAAGGGGCCTTTGTTGCGGGCCGTCTGTCTCTCCGACCGGTTCCCACCTCCCGGTTGCTGGGATTGGTGAACAAAGACCAGCCAGACAATCAGGAGGGGGAGCAGGCTCAACAGGCAACAGAGTCCCAAGAAGTGCTAAAGGGCGGCCATTTTTGCAGGGCTTCGAGACACAGGGAAAAGCAGTGTGCAAGGTGGTGGAAAAAGCACACAGGTGACTTCAGGGCAAAGGTAGTGGTCGTCAGGCGGCGACTTTCTTATTAAAAATTATTTTCAAACTGCAATAAGTTAATTGATGGTCCTTTACGCTGAGATGCGCGTTGCTGACAAATGCCCAAAGAAATGCTTACCGCATGCAGGGAAGGAACAGGAGATCATGGCAACAAGATGAATGGCTGAGGGAGCTCAGCAGCAGTTTTGCGGTTGGGGCTGCACATTGAACAGAGTGTGGACTCCGCAGGGCTCTGTTGCGGGCCTTCTGTGCCTCAGGCTGGCTCCCACCTCTCGCCTCCCGGTTGCTGGGATTGGTGGAAGAAGCCAATCGGAAAGGGAAGCAGGCTCAACAGGCAACAGCGGCCTGAGCAGTGCTGAAGGGCTGCCCTCTCTTATGTTGGTTGGCACTCTTTCCTTCCCTCCCTCACTCCCTCCCTTCCCTTCCACTCCCCCCCACTCTCTGCTTTGATTTCTTTCTCTCTTCAAAATAAAAGAAATAAATAAACAGAAAACCCCCAAAAACACCTTTCAAAGTTTAAAAATAGACTCAGAAAAAAAAATCATCTTATAGATACAACTACTTTATTTTAATACTTAAAGTAATAAGACTCTATAATAACATCTACCATTTTCATTAGCTTTACATTTTTTTTTCATTTTAATGTGTTCACTAGTTCCAAAGAACTACTTCACATTTACTTTACATACACAAGACTATAAAATAAAAAGAAACAGAAAATGGTCAACACTTCCCATCACAGTTAATAAACTCTAAAAGTCAATAAAACATACAAACATGTTTCAAAGTAATATATATCTTAAATATGGGTTTCAATTATTTTCACCCGATCTTTCCATACATTAAATAAGGCAATCATTGGACTTCCATTGCAAGAGTTATTGCAATATTGACCAAAAACATTCCTCCATCAAACTCAAAAATCTATGAACAAAACGTGCTAAACATGTAATCTGTAACTCCTTAATTTCGAAGCAAGCAGTTAGAACACGCCTGGCCATTTCAATAATCAATGGGTATTTACAGATACGTCATAGTCAATCCTCTCTAGGAATTCCTTGATGAGAGCCCAGAACAGAGAGTGTGGGTAACAAATGCATCTAAGAAGAAAATAAAATCTACGAACAGATGTTGAGCAGCATTTTAATAAATATGGCTCTATATATGACTGCATAATGACTCTGGAAGCTATTCAGCCCTTCCAAATACAAAAAAATGTGAAATCCAATCCCAGGATTTGACTTTACTAACCAACTCATCCTTCAGTTTAAAGAAGTCGAGTGACCATTCAGGGGTCCACTCAACTAGGTCAAAGAAGGCCAATGCCATTTCTGGCCATTTACAACAGATGTTACCCAATATGTCCTTGCACATTACCTGCCCTAGCAAATTAAGCAAGGGGCAGCAAGGCTCCTTCCAAGATTTAAGAAGAAGAATACCTCTTTCATCTTAACCTGTGACCCTAATGAAAGCAACCCCATTACCAAACGTATTCTTTCAATGGAGATTGTATTTGGTAAACCCAGAAGAACATGCCAAAATGTAGCTTCAGTTCTCTTGAGCCATTTGTAATCACTCCTATGGGTTGCCTCCAGGCCATAAAGTACAGCCAGGCAGACACTCTGTTTGTATAGCTTGATAATCCCTGCATAGCTAAAGCGGGCTGTGTTTGTCCCAAATGTTTTGATGAGCAATATTTGCACTCAGGCCTTACTCCTCTTTTCAGTCTTCTGTGCTACATATTAATGGGCCTCATTACAAGTTTGCCGGTCTGGAAACAAGGGTGTCGGTAGGCTCACCGGTACCCTTGTTTGTGGACCAGCAAACTATGGGTTTGCCTGCCGGGGCCGCTGCACCCAACAGGTCTGACCTTGCTGGGCACATCGGCCATGGTAGGCAGACTATTCACGGAAGCGCCGGCCCCATTAGAAACGATGCCGGCGCTTCCCAGTCCTCACTCCCATAGAGTCATATGGGACTCTATGGGAATGGGGACTAACATTTTACAGGCGCCTGACTTCCCGGGCCGCTGGACTTTTAATGTCCCGATGGCACCGGGAAGTCAGGTGCCGGTAAAATGTTACGGGTCCTGTGGCAACCCGCCGTTGGCACCAGCAGGTTTACTGCCAGACTCGTAATGAGGCCCAATTGTGCCTTATCAATTTCTACACCCAGATATCTGTAGGTCAATGCTCGGTCTACAGTGCCCTTTAATGTCACAAGGAATACACATCTACCTTTCCCTAAGCACATAAACTGGGTCTTATCAAAGTTGATCACCAGATTGTTAATTTCCATTTAATGTACTAATCCATTGGCTGCCCTACGCAGACCGACATACTTGTGATCAAAGATCACTATGTCATCCGCGTAGGACAGTCAATTCAGATGCTCATCTTCAATCCAGGGAGGATATATATTAATATTAGCCAAGAAACCTGGGAACGGCTGCCAAATATAGGTTGAACAGGAGGGGCTTGGCCACATATCCCTTCTTTACCCCGCGGGACATCTTCAGTGCTCGCACCACCCCCATCCAAAGAAAGAAAAGGTGACAGTAATACATTTCTGTCCCGAACCCATTTCTCTGCCCTAAACAATGTGAACATAAAGTGTAATATGCACATTAAGTGTGTAGCCATTATTTATTGCTTTCACACTTCTCACTCATATTACACAGCTATCCAAAAAATGTGTCACCCCCCCTTTTCCACCACCATTTAGTCTGTGGACAGTAAAACTTTCTGCAGACTTCTTGGTGAATTAAAAGGGGTATTTAAACTCAATTTACTTGTTTTCGTTCTACAATAGTAGCTCTTAAAATAACCTCTATTTTTCCGTTTTTAAAAAGACCCTTTCTATTTTTTGTTTATGTTGTTATAGTAACTAATGCTGTACTTATTTATTTTTTATAACTTTTGCAAAAACGACTTCAGACCTTTTTGTGTGTTTTTGGTTTTTATGTACTATACCTACTAACAGATACTGCACTATATATTTAATGTGTTCCCTTCTAATTTTTCTTTTTCAAAAAAACAGTTTTAAGGCATTCTGAACATTTGAAAGAAAAATATAATTTCCAACATCTGTTAAATGTACACATCTCTACGAAAAAAGTTCACTCCATCACACTTTAAATAATCATTGTGGAAAAATGCCATTCATGCATCTCGTAAACAAACATGTACAGCTTAATTAACATTCCACCTGCCTTTTTCAATTTGTGGACAAAACAAGTTTGAATATTTCCACATTTGCCTTTAAGGAATCTGTGAAAAAATAATGTTCGCCTCGAAAACATTTGCATTAGTCTTTTAAACATGTCCTTCATGGGAAACTGCAATGATATTCCAGTCACACACCCCACATCGTTGCCTTAATGTATTATAATAATGTGAGAATGTTTAAACTGAAACCGTGTGGTTTGGACACAGGAAAATATTAACAAAGCATGTAGGCTGATGGCTCAGTCAGTATCCACTAATAAGTACCTATTAAACCTTTATATAGGGGACGAGATGGAAGCTTGGCTAAAAGGGTTTGCTTTCGAAAGTGGCAAGCCTAAGAGAAATAGACTGATTCTATCTGAGAAGATCCATACGTGAGCATTTGATATTGAAATTCAAACTAAAAGAAAACTATACATGCAAATTCGTAGGTTGAAAAAAGTGGGTAGTGCAGCGCCAGAAGTCCAGAAGGCTATTCGTAAAATGAAAAAAAATAAAAAAATATTCACTGGTTGAAGCATAAGAAACGTATGGGCTGGACAGCTAATTGGCAAAAGATGATCAAGGCACTCAACAACCAGAATACTAAACAAACGTGGGGTATTCGAAACTTAGCTAGACCCTCCACAGCCAACATTATTATTAACCCCATCTCTGAGAGTAGATGGGTAATATTCTTTGAGGGGAAAATGAAGAAGTGTGCTAATACAGACAGATTTGATCTGTCCAAAAATTATTGCTGCACATGACTTTTAGCACACCTGATATGATTGCCCATTTAATGAAATTAAGAACTCCCGAGCCCCTGGGCCCAACGGCCTATCGACAGCAGTACTTAAAGGTGACTATGAATTATGGGCTACTATTCTTTGTGATATGCATTCGAAGGTCTGTCAAGAGAGACGTATACCCAGTTCTTTGAAAAGAGCAATCTATGTACCAGTGTTTAAAACTGGGGATCGTCTATCCCCAGAGAACTATTGTTTACTTCAACTCCTGGATATCACAGGAAAGGTCTTTGCAGGGTTTGTCCTAGATCATCTTCAGACATGGGTTAGTGAGTGTTACATTCTGCATGCATTACAGGCGGGTTTCCGAAAGGGTTCAGGTACCACTCACAACATCCGAGTGTTAGATGCAGTGATGATGCAGGCAAAAGCTAAAGATAGTCCATCTGTCTATATTACATAAATTGGCTTTCAGACAGCATTTGACCAAGTAAATCGGGAGTTGTTGTGGAAAAAACTCTGAGCACTTGGCTGCCCGAAATGGATACTGCAGATCATTGTGACATTACATATAGAAACATCAGCACAGATACAATTGGGCAACAATGGCCTCCTTTCCAGGGATATCCATCCGCATTGATAGAGGGGTTAAGCAGGGATGCATTCTAGCTGCCCTGCTTTTCAACCTCTACATTTCGATCTCCCAACCAAGATTTCATTTATTAATTTATTTGTTTATTTGTACTGCGCCGAAAGCTTGTGGGCGTCGGGTTTGAAACACATACACATAAGACGATCCATCAAAGACGGGACAGGGGCCAGAAGGACTAATCTGGGGAAAGGAGGAGAATTACTTAAAAAGCAAAGTTTTTAGGACTTTCTTGAAGGTTCTCAAATTGTCATCCCTTGTAACTGCAGCGGGAAGGGAGTTCTAGAATGTTGCCACTTTGACAGGGACCGATTTTCCCAGGCCTTTTTTGCGCTTATATTTAGGGCATTTGACCTGCTTTTTGTCTGTCCACCACAATGCTCTAGTGGGATAGTACTGTGGTATAAGAGTTTTCAGGTAGGTTGACAGAGCTCCATGTACGCATTTGTGAACAATGGACCCTACTTTAAAGTTGATCCATTCTTGTATGGGTAACCAGTATAAGTTCCTCCTTTTATATGTGACGTGCTCTCGTCTTGTGAGTTTATTGACAATGCAAACCGCGTTGTTTTATAGTACCTGACACTTCCTTACTTTGTTGGTTGAGGCACCAATCAGTAAAGAGTTGCAATAATCCAACTTAGTCAAGACGGTGGCTCAGGCAATAGTTGCCACGTTGTCTCTGGTGATATATGGTTGGATATTTTTCAAAAGGTGGAGGGAGTAGTTGCAGCTTTTTGTCATCTGATTGACATATGCATCAGAGTTAAGAGAAGCCTCCAGGTGAATGTACAGTGTCTTCACCTTGTCAAAGACAGAGAGGCAACCAGTACCTATTTGGAAGCTGATGTAATCAGTGCTAAGTTTAGCCCGTGTGGCTGTTGAGATGAAGATCAGCAGCTCTGTCTCATCGCCATTGATACATAACCAATTGGTTGACATACAGTCTTCGATTACATGATATATGGTAGATAGGACTGTGTCATCAGTGGTGTGCACTCCTGTTATTTCAATGACTAATTGGGGGTCATCACCGTAGTTAGTAAAGAACACACCCAGATCGTCCATGAGGGAACAAAGGAGTCTAATATACAGATTGAAGAGTAATGGTGAAAGACTTGCCCCCTGCGGGACACCACACCAAATGGGAGCTGTAGGTGATTGAGCCTGTCCCCATTGTATTATTGCCTCCCGATCAGATAAAAATAAAAGGAACCAGTCCACCACTTTGTCTGAGCAGTGTCCCAGATGGCCCAGTATTTGTTTAAGAATAACATGGTCCAGTAGATCAAAGGCCGCAGATAAATCCAATAAGGTCAGGATGCCCACTTTGCCCTCTTCTGTGATTTGTAGCATGTGAGCTGGAGGTCTACTAGAGCAGTCTGATTAGGCCAAAAGCCTGACTGCTTAGGGTGTAGAATGTTATTCGCTTCAACGAAACACTGGAACAACATGTAAGCTGCTTTATCCAGGAGTTTGAGAAGTATGATGCAGTTAGTAATTGGCCTAAGGTTGTTTGGATCTTTGGGGTCAAGTTTTTTTTTTTTAAAGTGGTGTGACTTCAACTGTTTTGATGAACTTGGGTATCCTTCCTTCCCTATGGAGTCATTTACAGACCTGGTGAGAAAAGGAGTGAAAATGTCCAGAAGGATTTTGGATGGAATAGTATTTTCTGAACATGCTGTGGGTCGCATTGACTTAAGTATCTTTTCCATGTTGCATGTATCTATTTCAGAGAACGAGAATGAGGGCTGGCCTGGGACTTTGTTGTCTTTATGCAAAGCGATGTTGCCTAGATTGATCCTGGACTGTATTTTGTCTTTTCTTTTGTGCCTTGATGGTTTTCTGCTCAAAGGTAGTTTGTGCTGTTAGTGTATCTTGGGCGGTGGGCACAAAAGAGTTTGGAGGGCATTAGGTTTCTCTAGTAATTTTAATGTTTGAAAAGGTTTTCTAGAGCTGTTTGTGGCCTGTACAATTTCTGAGTTATAGAAATTTCTCTTGCTCTCTACCACTTTGTTTTTATAGGTTGTATCACTTTGATTCCAAGCTTTTTTTCGTGCATCCAGTTTGGGACTAAACCATTTTTGGTGATCAGGATTATCTCTGACGTCTGTTTTTAAGGGGTGCTACCCAAAGTGGTAAGTCTTTTATGATATTGGTTAAACAAAAAGTGCGCAGAATGATTGTCAGAGGTTTCCTTCATAATGGTTTTGAGGCAGGATGAAAGATCCACAGGATCTATGTTCTTGAAATTCCTACCAGAGAAAGATTTGGCTGAGTTAGGGGGTTTGGTATGTTCCTTGGAAAGTTGGATGTGCAGTTCAATGGAATGATGAGCAGACCAAATGCATGGTGATGTTTTATCGATCTGGGCGGCTACGTTTCTGGTGCACACCCAATCAATAATGTGAATTTTATCATTGGTAGGCGCGTTGTGAATAACTTTGAATTGTGCATTGTTTGAAGCTCTTTCTAGTTCTATAGCTTCTTTATCGGACTTGTGCCCTTTCCAGCGATTAAATTCACTGAGGAGATTCCTAGCATGATTTGCACCTTCTAGTGAATTCAGGATGTGCGTTATATCCTCATTGAATTCAGGCATTATGGTAGGTGGTCTGTAAATCAGGACAATGGGCCTCATTACGAGGTAGAAGGTAGCCATGGTGCTATTAGCACCATGGTTACCCCCCTTACCGCATTCCAGGTCCGGGTTCTCGAAATAGGGACTTACCGGGTCATTCCAACCTTGGAGGACCCAGTAAGTCCCCATTCCAAGAACCATTCCCCATTCCCATTCGAGCCCCCTTAGGGCCCAATGAGAATGGGGTTGGAGCTAATAACGGGACCGCTAATAGCGGGCCCGTTATTAGCTCCCTGGTCCCTTAGCGTCCCCTGCTAAGGGCGCCTGGTAAAACCAGGCACCCATAGAGGGACCCGCTAAGGGACCTCGGAATAGGGCGGTATGGGTTTACCGGCACAGGTCTCCTTACCAGTGCCTGTTAACCCTTACCGCCCACCTCGTAATGAGGCCCAATGTTTATACAGCTGTTGGGGTTAGAAATTTTAGCCAGTAGTATTTCACAGTCCTGATAGACAATGGGGGATGAAAACAAGCCTAGCTCATTTTTTACTATTATTGCCACGCCACCTCCTACTCCAGATTCTCTAATTTAACAAAGCATGGCGTATTCTGTGGGCACTGCTAGATTGATGGTAGGGCCACTTGTATTTTTAATCCAAGCTTCAGTTAGACACAGAATGTCTAACTTTCTATCAATAATCATATCATGATATTAGTTGCGTGGCTGTTCAGGGATCTAGGATTAAGAAGAGCCATTTTCAGGGGACTCCAGACATGTGTTTGTGAGGGGAGTGGTCCATATTAGTTGTTGTATTTAACTTGGGGGTTTTCATCCTTGTTATGGCGCAACCTAACCTTGTGAATGTTTTGAGATGCCTGGATTGGAATCAGCTTGTTTCTCTGTGTTAACTGCAGTCCATTTGTCAGGGAGCGAAAGGGAGGATACGTCAGTCAGGTTGCTAGGAGAGCATTGGTCACTGGCAACCTGTGTGTTCTTCTAGTTTAATGCAGAATCTGTATAGATGGAGTCCACGGCGTCTGGTCTGGTGAATTTCTACTTGTTGATGAGTGCGATGCGGTTTGCTCGCACTGTTGTTAGGGACAGAGATTCACCCTCAATGTATCTCATCTTGGGGTGGAAACAACCCTGATATTACAACAGGTAACAAGGAGAAAGGCAGCTAGATTTTACCTGGAGGGGTGAAATGCAAGGGCGCTGAGATGCCTAGTTCGTCAATGACCGGCGAAGACCGGCGTGTCACAGAAGCGCTGGCGCTGAAGTGCCTGGAGTTTACTGAAATGTGACAAAGAGGGTTATGGGGAATGTAGTTCCCCCACTGGCTCTATTGTTTCCTATGAGAATGCTTTTCTCTCTGCCCTTTCAAAAGTAATACAATTCCAAAAGCAGTTTTCACCATCACTGCAAACAATATAATCCACTGTTCAAGCACACAGCACACACAGTATGTGGACCGGAGGGAAACAAAGACGTGATTCTATGAAGAGTGCAAAAGAAGAAGTTGGCAGCGTGTCTGGTAGAATCAAAATGCCATTAAAGAAATACCATTAAGTGCCAAATGCCTTCCAAAGATCGGCCAGTGTACGGTTACAGCCATGTTATATGCGGACAGCCCCTTGTACTTTGTGACTACCTATTGTCAGGGATGAAAGCAATGCTGAATGCCTTTGCCTCCTATGAACTTAAGAAAAACAAAATCCATATTGGTGGCATCATGCCACATAAGGAGGCAAACAATGAGCACAGTCCTCAGCTGTATAGAATATACCCAGTGCTATTTGTACCCTGGTTTAGAAATGCCTATCAAAAAGGTATACTGCAAGATCATAACATCTAAATCTCGCAGAGCCAAACAGGTCTCATTTATGGTTTGCAAATGTGTACTGTGCCATGCAGGGTTTTCATTGGGTGGGATCCTTGTTCTGTATAAACAGTGGTTCTCTCCGGTAATGTTATATGGATTGGCGACATTGGAACAACTTGATTAGATTGTTTGCTGGTACTTCAGGGCGTTTTTGACACTGTGTGGTAAGGCTATCTCCATCGACATCTGTTGAGTACATAAGCCTAGAATTGGGCATGTTTTCATTAAAACCGTTAGTACCCAAATGAAGAGGAGAGTTTGCCGTAAAATCTAAAACTTTATCGACTTGTCATCTGTTAACAATGTTAGGCAAAAATGATTGCCTAGACCACACACCCGATGAAAAACGATGGGTTTGTGAAGTTGGTTAAAGAGTCATTGGCCCCCATTCCGAGGTTGCTGCTAGTCATGGCGCTATTAGCGCCATGACTAGCACCAATACCGTTACCGCCACCGACTTGGTGGTATGGGGACTTACCGGTCTATTCCGACCATTGCGGGACCGGTAAGTCCCCATTTGAAAAGCCATTCACCATTCCCATTCGAGCCCCCATAGGGCTCAATGAGAAGGGGGAAGGCGGCAATAGCGGTACCGTAAATTACAGTACCGTTATTGACCCTGGTATCCTTTTGCGGGTCCCGTTCTTAACGCCTGCTAAAATCAGGCATTAAGGAAGGACCTGCAAAGGGACCTCGGAATAGGGCGCAAAGGGATTACCGGCACCGGTGTCTTTATTCAGCAGGAAGGGAGATTCTTTAAGAATCCCTCATGTGTGGAAACTGCGAGAGCCCTGCTTACTGAATGCCCTAGACTAGGCCACATATATAAGACTATGGGTCTCATTACCACTTTGGAGGTAGCCATGGCGCAATTAGCACCATGGCTGCCTCCAAAATCGTGTCCGGGTCTGACCTGGTGGAGTGGGGACTTACCGGGACATTCCGCCCTTGGCGGACCCGGTAAGTCCCCATTCCAAATGCCATTCCCCATTCCCATTTGAGCCCCCATAGAGCTCAATGGGAATGGGGAAGTTGCTAATTACAGGCCTGGTAATGGCAGGCCCGTAATTAGCACCCCAGTACCCTAACGGGACCCGTAAGGGATGTGTGGTCCGACCACACGTCCCTTGCGGTTCCCGCTAAGGCACCTCGGAATTGGGCGGTAAGGGATTCCCGGCACCGGTCTCCTTACCGGTGCCCCGTATCCCTTACCACCCACCTCGTAATCAGGCCCTATGTTAGGCCACTTGACTCATGAGTATGATTCGATAAAAACCTTGAATCTTGGTCATACTGCCTAAACACAGAAAATGGGTCTTTTCACATAGCCCTGTATAGAGTATGGTGTCGTGTGAAAAGGCACTTTGATGGCCTCAATGGTTGATTCATTTGATAGATTTTGAAGGAATTGAATAAAAGACCACACAAGTAGTTTTATTATTAAATTATTGAAAGTGATTTTGTCATTTTTATTAGTGTATGACATTTTAAAAAGAATGACCTAAAAAGTTAAAAAATGTACAAATACGCTTTGTAAGCTTGTTTGAATACCAACAGAAAAAGAATTAGTATGAAGTAAGTTGTTTTACTTATGTATGATAAATGATGTTAAGTTTACTATGACTGTAATTTTTGTAATTTTTGTATAAGTTCATTATTGAACTAAATACAAATACATAAAAATAAACATAAAACATTAAACTAAAACATATTCTCACACACTGGTAACAATGCCACCCAGTTTAATATGCAAACACCATACAAGCAGACTTCTACTTCTTCTAATCCAAAAATAGCACAGATACGACAGTGCTCAGTGCAAACATTTAACGAGTGTATGCATGCATCTCCCAGCATTCACACACTCTGCTTCTTCATAGCCATAGCCATCTTTCCACCACTTCACACAAGAAAGAGAACATGTGTTACACTGTGCCCCTGTACACTTCAACTCCTCCTCCACAACCACAAAACCTGATTGTCTAACCCCCAATGTCTGCAGATGTTCTTGACTGTCGTTGGTCTCTACAGTCCTATTCCCATGCCAGATGACACGTGCAAGTCTGTGGAATAACCCAGATGTCCGCAGACATCGTCGCACAGGGCAGCCCTTTTTTACTTTTATGTTTATAGCACACCCTCATTAGTTATTTTCAAAAAGTTACACACCAAACACTCTACGTGTAACTGTGTCAACTCAGTTCAACAATTCAGATGTACATTTCAACTCTCAGAGTACATGTCTCCTGGCATTCTTCAAAAACTATTGTGAAATTCTCCAAGATTTCTATTGGCAGATTCAATATCTACATTTAACAAGAAATAGTACAGGTATGCTTATATCTTGGCTGCTCACATTAAGTGGTCGTTGCTTATATGCACTGCCAACATACTGGAAGGTTTTCACACCAAGTGCCACTTAAGTGTGTTCTACAAATATTTTGCAACTGCATTTCCATTAATTATAGAAAAAGTGCAACTCTGCAGCTCTAAATGCACATATGCATTTTTTTATTTTCAACAAAATGCTCGGAAAAAGATTTATTTTGAAACAATTAACATTTTTCCTTTTGTATAAATATCTTATTTTCCAACCATTGCCATCAATCCATTATAGTGCGTCCATTCTTCGCCTGCTCACGTATATGTGTACGGTGCCAATTTATGAATACATATTTTCCCTTTAAATAACGTCCTACTAAAAACATGGAAACCTAAATTCAACACTTTTCCTTACACAAAGACAACCAGCCTTTTGTAACCATTACTACATCACACCATATACTAACAACATACACTGCTGCAAACTGCAAAGTTCCAAGGTATTACCACTAGGCCACAGTTTCCTTACGTTTTAAAAACACTGCAATGCATTGCAAATCCATTGCACCACGACAAGTGCACTTTCAATATTAAAAGCACCAGGACAGAAATTACCCTACTGCAAAAAGATAAATTTTTCATGCATTTTTGCATCAAGGCAAACTTTGCTGTACAGCTAATACTATTCTATATTAGTGCTACTGCAAACTTTCCTGTGCTGCAAAGATGCACTAAATATGCATCCCTTTCACGCTATGCCAATGCTTACCCTGTTGCTTATAATATACCAAACTTCACTTGTCATATTGCAATCATTCCAATTACACAGTTAACATACTTTAGCACTCCACACATAACACAACTTTATTCACTCTTTTTTCTAATAACTCCTACCTTAATAAATAACAACCTTTGTTACTGAAACTACTTTACCATTACCAAATATACCAACTAACTTTCTTTTACAATTACAGGAAAAAAGAAGGAAAAAAGAAGATTGACAAAGACAGCTACCGAACAAAGACAACTCTTCATGTCCTACAAAGTAAGTATATTGATATAACATGTATATCTTTCAAGTTGTAATAGCGTACTATCACTATATATTAGCCTAAAGTATTCTTTTCTACTCAACAGTATTGTATTTCAATCTTATTCATTCTATTATTTCAGCATTCACACTCTTTCGAAACCTATGTCAACATTGCTCTTTATTCAGTATGCCACCAATTCCTTATTACCTAGCATCACAACTGTCTCTCATCAACTTCTATACCACAATTTATTTTCTTTATTCTTCCATACCCCTGTCCACCTCAAGTCCTCAATTCCAACCCAACTACTTTCACACTCATTGCCTTCCGAATTACTAACACGCATTACCACAGATACACACTCTTTCGCACAGATATACACTCTTTCGCAGCCCTTTACAATTACATCCACATAACCCTCATTCATATACACTATATCACACAATTAAGCAACCACTGTTTTCCTCAACACATCATGATATTCTTACTTATTAAATCAAACCATCACTCCCTTACTCACTTACACAGCACTCCTCAACACAGTCCTTGAGATGACAACAATTTTCAAAGCTGTGCTGGAAATAAATGGTACAGACCTAAACTATACACCATTACTGATCAAGTACAAGCAAATAGATCAGAAAAGGCCAAACCAGAGTTAATCCGGAAACACAGGTTTAACATAAAACTAGTGGAAGAATGCAAGAAATATATAGCAGATATGAAAGATTTAAGTTATACTCCCCTGGTTAGCCGATCCAAGAACAACAAAAACCGCAAGCAACAATATAAGAACTGGCTGCGTAGCTTTAGAGCAGAATTTATGGAAGCTGAAGGCGAGAATATACTTGAAGTGCTCAAGTAAGAAGAACTCAAGGCTAACGTGGGAGTGGATTAATAAAGTGGGCAACACGCAGGGAACCTTACAGATTTCAATGGTTAACAAGCAACAATGGGTTGACCATTTTGGATCTCTTCTTTCTGCACAGAAGAATCAGGAAATGGTACAACTGCCAATAGTTTCTACCCTCTAGGCTTGGGAATTGGATAAGCAGGGCATTTTAGGTGTAATTGTGAACCTAAGTACTTCTAGGGCCTCGGCCCTGACAGCCTCTGAAATAGCATCTTTACAAGCACCTAGGAAGTGGACAGAATTTGTGCATTCACTAATCCGGCAAATCATGAAAGAAAAATAAAGTTCCTTGATCGTGGAATAAGGCTATTATCATACCTATCCTTAAATAAATTGTAAGAACTGACCCCAAAAACAACTGCCCGATGGCCTTACTTGACATTTTGGGGAAAATCTTTGCTTCCATTATACTAAAACGTCTATCAAGCTGGACAATCAAGATCCCCATCAAACATAAGGGCATAGGGACCTCTTTGAACCTTTTCCTGTTGAACCTGCTCAAGCGCCAGACCATTAGAGAAAAGACTAAACTTTATACAGCCTTTGTGGATCTGGAGCAAGCATTTGAGAGTGTCAACAGGGAAAGATTATGGACCAAGTTGAGGGACTGGAATTGTCCAGTGAACCTAATAGAGGAAATTAGCGAACTCTACACTGGGACTATGATGCAAGTCTGATTGAATCAACAGGGGATTTTGTTTGAATGGATTACGATCAATAAGGGAGTAAAGCAGGGTTGCTTGTTGGCACTGATCCTCTTTAACTTGTATATTTCAGATATGGAAATAAACCCAAATCTGCTAAGGGGGTTCCCTCCTCAGATCAATGGGATACCAGGGCCATGGATTATATATGCAGACAACCTGAACTTGATATATAGAACCCCCATAGGACTGCAAAGGCGTTTAGAGGCACTCCAAGTATACATGACCCAGAATGATTTGAGAGTTTATGACAAAAAATCAAAATCATGGTTTTGAATAACAACAGAAGAAAGCAAAACCCAGAATTTAGATGGCGATTGCAGAAAGAACCGCTGGTATGCATTCACTCTATCAGCTATCTGGGAGTGTTTGTTAATCAGAGCTTGGCGGAGACCCCTTGGGATGATCTACTAAGATCAAAGGTAGACAATGTATCTGCACAGGGAATGATTGTACACCGGCGGTCTGGAACATTTTCCATGATTCCCCTGCTTACCTTTTACAACCAGAAAGTAATTCCTATTTTTTCATATGGGGCGTAGTTTGGGCTTAATCTATCCTGGCAAATATGGGAAATCTTGGAAGAAGCTTTCTGGAAGCGAATCCTTTGGCTGCCGAAATGCCTTTGATTACCTGTATTATGATTGAATTGAGTCTCCCGTCCCTCTATTCTGTATTGCTTTGGAAGTCCGTGACCTTGTTTCGGAAACCCCTGTTGGCCCACATTGTCCCCCAGCTGAACATCATGGGAGATCATGCACTGGTGACAAGAACAGGCCCTTTACTTATTGGAAGGAAAAATGTGTTCGCTGTCTGACAGAAATAAACTCCTCTACAGTCCTCCTGATATCCAATCCTATGGTAGTGAAAAAGAAACTCCAACAACAGGATTGGATATTGACCCACGAGAAAAGGAACCAACTATCCCTGATGAAAGACAATTCAGTGGAATGTAAGGTGCTAAAAGTGGTCCCTAAATATTTGAGGATGTTTCTGTGCCCAACATTTAAAGGTTATTTCATGTATGTGCTTTTAAAACTTTGTCCCACAAAAGAGGTGCTGGTGGCACAGAAGAGAATTGCTAAGAGCTCTATCACTTGTAGGTTCTGTTTAAAACCAGGGGAGCCTGAAACGCTGAAACACTTGATAACAACTTACATTGGACTTACAACACGCCAAATCCACTATCTGGGATCTTTCATCAGAATGACTCCCACACTAACAGTGGTGGCTGAGGATTTTAGTGGGTGGAAATCCGTTTTTAGTATTTAAATGAACTTTTTAGTGAGTATTTGATGTGATGTATTTTAAAAAAAGAGGAGCCAGTCATAATGAGATGAGAAATACTTGGTCCTAATGTTTGTGACTGGCTGCCGCAGTGTGGACAATGGTAATGTTTGGAAGTTTGTTAAAGGTTTGCAATATACTAATTTAAAAAAGTGTATTACTCATTCCCCATCACATGAATTTACTTATTTTATAATACACCAACCAATTTCAATGCCATATTTACCCAAGCTCATCACACCTATGCAGCTGCTTACTCTTACAACCTTCCCAACCACACCTATCAACCCACTACACAATCGCGCAGGACTCGTTTCATCTCCACAATAACACCCACAAACCCATCATTTGTATACCATAATACAGGCATAAACATTCCACGACTTTGAAACACACACTTTCTTTTTTCCAACAGACACAACAGAATGCCGACTAAAAGCCAACTCTGTAGAGAACAAAGAAGATCTAGAGCATATAAAACTAAGAAAAAGCCATATTGTCGCCCGCCTATAAAACAATTTATAGAAAACATTCAAACAGAACAGCAAGTAACCTCACACAGTGAAAATAAACCAGCCAGACCTAAAAGAAGTTAGCCCTCTCTTTCAAAAAATAAAAGTAAAAAAAGATGTAGAAATCAAAGCAAACCTAAAAATGAACCTAACACTATACCTACCAAAGTTAACATAGCCACAGAAAAACATTCCAGAAAGTAAATTTTACGAAATAACTCCACCGTAGATTTCTTAACAATCTCATTAAAAAATCTAAGAAGTCACGTTCTATGACTAAAAACTACAGCAGAAAACAAATCCTCGTAGCTCTGATTGACAGCACATTTTTCTGAAATACACAGTTGTTTATATTGATTTTAAACAGAATAAAACCACTAACTAAATTAATCAATAAATTACAAAAAGTCAATATATATACCTTTTCAAACTTCTATGGACAGTGATATCCCACAAGCAGCACAGAAGCATATGCCAATGAAGAGGCTCATAAACAAGAAAAAATGCACCCAATTGCCATAGACAATAATCGGCAAGGCTATGACGTGGTAGGAGACGCCATTATGACAAAAGAAACCCTTATAGAAATAACTTCCCCAAAAACGTTCAACCAAATACACCTTTTGTCCAAACAAGCCGTCCAGCCGTACATCAACCATCATTCAAATCTTTATGACAATTCCTCAATCATTTTGGGAAACTAAAAGACAAAAATAGACTCAACACTTTACAAACCATGGACTCCTGCCCAGTACGCATCCACACTGGACTCTGAGGACATTCATTAGCCTACATTTCAGAAATTGCTTGCAAAAACACCCTCCATCACGTCAACATTTTAGGAAAACACCATCCAGTATGGATAACTTTGTCCATAGGTTGTGCTATGCAAAAGCCCTGCTCTATAATTGCAAACATTAATTAATATTCTGCGACATGGAACAGCCAACACACTCTTTCAAAAAATAGAACATATCAAAAGTAAATATTTTGCAACTGAACTAGACTTAGAATATTCAGTTACTTTAGAAAACATTAACAAACATCTCAATATCAACAACCTCCTTACAAATACATACAAAAAAAGAAATAGCGCAGTTTCAAAACACATCTGCTGCAATACCAAAGCATGTGTCTCTTGTCGCAGAACTTTTTATAAAAAAGAGTACAAAAATAATAGAAATGGCTAACAAAATAGAAGACAATCAGGACTCCCAACGGTGCCAATTAGCTTTATATCAAACAGCAGAAAACAAATACAAAATAACTGACTCCTCAATAGTTTGCACGTACTGCAACATAACGCTTGACAATAACCAAATGCCAAAACAGGCTATCACTTATAACTTGGAAATCTTCCCACTTCCAAAAAGCGCTCAAACAACTTAACTTGTATGAGAGCATCACAATCCAAATAGTACCCCATTTCAAGCTATACTACGCCTTCAACCAATAACTGCCAAATTGCCTCATTCCGAGTTACTAAAAGGCATTTTTGGCAAAGTAGCATACTTGCCATTAGATCTTAAAGAAAATGTAGAAGCTCTAGGATGATGATCAATAGAACAATCTTTGATTGTACTAGTTAATTGTGTACCAACAAAAGACAAAACAATTTGGCAACAACTAGTTGACGTAAACAGAGTTAGACAAGCCAATATCTTAAGGAAAACAATAATTATTACAGAAATATAAACATAGAGAAAAACCGAAGAGAAACCACCCAAATAATTTAAGATTCACCACAAACTTGCCAATTTGAACGTGCAGATCCTGTAACTGCAGCCAACAATTTAGACCAGCACACAATTCACCCACTACATTCCAAAGACACCATAGAAAATGCATTAGAAACATCAAATGCATCAAGCAAAAGGATCTTCAATGAGTATATGGGAGAAAAGTATAGTAGCATTTTCTTTTCCTCTACTCTTGCCTAGAGGAGAAGGAGGAAGATATGATGAAAGAGTCAAATTAGTACATCAGAATATCCCTCTTTACAAATGTATTTTTACCATTTACATCTCAGGTTTGAAAGAAAACTAGCAACTTTATGTAATGGACTTTCACACACATTAAAAACAGGCTCTCATTTGTTAAACATGTCAGCTACCCAACTGCTTCAAAAGATAAAAGACAAAGATGAGTTTTTGTGGTCAAGTATCACACATCTATTGGCAAACATGCATGGCACAAAAGAATACTGGTTCCAACATCACGCTGATGTATGTTGTATGCCATGGAACCAAGGCACACCTACATGGTTTGTTAATTTAAGTTGTGTAGAATATGCATGGGATGAATTCTTACACAATGAAAACTAAAATAAAGAGATAATACACTTAAAACAACAGGAGAGCACTGTTCTTTTGACACTGTTAATGGTTCAAGATTATTTCACCATTGCTTCATTGCCATGCTGCACAAAAACTAGCCCTCTACTAGTGTGGTAGATCACTTCTTTTGGAGAAAATAATATCAATTTAGAGGAGCACCAGGCATCCACATGCTTTTGTGGATACAAGATGCTCCCCAATTTGCCCACAATAGTGATACCATGTTTTTACAATGTATTCAAAAATACAATACCTGTGACATCTCTTCAGAAACCACACATAGGGCCTCATTACGACCCAGGCGGTAAGTTACCGCCTGGGCCGTCACTTTACCACCATGGCGTAAACTACGTTTACGCCATGGTGGTTGGCGGACTTACCGCCCCATTCCGACCTTGGCGGGGCGGTAAGTCCCCAATCCCCATTTACCCTTCCCCATTCCCATTTTTGCCCCATAGGGCATAATGGGAGTGGGGAAGGCGTTAATTACGCCACCGTAAATTATGGTGGCGTAATTAACTCCATGGTCCCTTAGCGCCATGGATTTTAACACCCGCTAAAAGCGGGTGTTAAAAGCTCCATGGCGCTAAGGGACCTCGTAATTGGCGGTAAGGGGTCGGCGCAGCTAACGCTGGCGTAAACCCCTTACCGCCAGGGTCGTAATGAGGCCCATAGTGACCTACCTATACCAATCTTATGCTTCCAAAAACATAAATGTGGCAAATACCGCCGATGTTGATATAAAAACAAAGGTAAATAATATGCCAAATGTGACTTTGGCTGCCCTAGACCAGTTTCCACCGAAAGATAAGTAAATAGCTTGATGTCTTCTGTTAGACACAGTGTACAAGGAAAATCCCAATAAAAACACATACAACATTAAAAGAGACGAGGCATGAAAGCACATCAATGATTACAATGTGATCATTGCCCTCTTGGGGAGTACAAAAATACACGACAATACATTGCAGAAAGTTCCACTGTAGTTGCAAGGTATTTTCATCAAAGCTGAGAAGACAGAGCTAAAAGACCTTTGGAATGACATATATCTTACAAATCCCGTCACAAAAACTGTACAGTTTTGGAATAAAATGCTGTCACATAGAAAATGTGGGCACTATGCAGCTGCAGACCGTTTAACAGTAACACCCTCATATGGGAAATCTGAAAGCATTATCTGATTAAACCTTGGTTCAGTTTCATAATGAAAAAGGGTATTACAATCCTACCAAGAGATAGAAACAATAGCCACAAATGATCCCAACAACCAGGACATTTTAAAAAAACAATTTGACTAATACTACCCAAACAGAAGTAGTGGTTAGAAAAACATGTGCCTGTACGACATAGCCCAAAACTACTGCTACAAAAACAATGTTGCACCAGATGAGACAACTGGCAAATATTCAGTCTCAACTTGTGAAGGAAAACTAGTAAAATATATGAAACCCAGCCTAATTAATCATATATAGTTATCATTTAAATCTCTCCAACATAGAGAACTTTATTGCATGGCCCTACTACAACTTTTGAAACCTTGGAGAAAAGCATAATACGTATTAGGTGACATGGCTCCTTTGAAGCTGCATTCAAGCCTAATGAAAGCAGTATAACAAATGTCAATTTTAAACAATACAAACAATTGTTGGACAAGGAACACCAACAAAAGGAAGACATTGAAGCTCTACTAGATAAATACACTTCTGAGGGCAATCAACATTCCCTTACAGGAAGCCAAGAACCACTTGGAGAACCACTCATTCTAAATAAAGCAGAAATATCCATGACTGAGGTAGAAAACACCCTGAATCAATCTAAACAATCTCAATAAGAATTATCAGTGATCAAATCACAGCTAAATGATGAACAACTCACCATTTATCTAGAAGTCATCTAGAAGTCATCTAAATGATGAACAACTCACCATTTTTCTAGAAGTCACTGAATAAATTGAACATGGACTTAAACATGAAACATGAAACTAAAACCTGTAGCTCTAAACATTATAAACCTCTGCTCGTATAAGTGGTGAAGCTGGTTCAGGCAAAACTTTCTTAATTAAAATAATCAGCAAATGCCTACAAGACTTAACAAACAACAACCTTCCAGCAGTTGTAGCAGGCCCCACATGTCTAGCTGCCTACTACATAGGAGGTGTAACTTTACACCAACTATTTCCCCTCCCAGGAGGACACCAACACAAATTAGAATACTACAGAAGTAGTACTACTGAAGTGCGCAGATTTCTGAAACAAACGTAAAGTCCTCCTGGTTGATGAATTAAGCATGATTTTCAACCTCATGTTTGCTTTAATTCATCTCAGAATGGAAGCCATCCTAACAACCAAATATGAAGAACTGCTTGGAGGAAAACACATTATTGTTCTCAGAGACCTCCTACAGTTAACACCAGTAAAAGGTCAACCCATTTTCAAAACATTAGGACACAAACAATGCTGTAATACACTTGGCAGCATTGGATATGTCCATTTCTGGCAACATTATCACTAGAGAGAAACAACTAAAAAAAAAGCTTAAGTCTGAAGATCTAACCTATGCTAACAGTTTAAAAAGCATTAGAACTGGTCTGCTTACCGAAGATGCAAAACCCATCTTAAAAATTAGAGCAATCCATGAGCTGTATTGAATGCAAGCCATAGTGTATATAAGCGTCACAGACAAACTAGAAGTGAACAGCATAACACTCCCTATGTGTCAACAAGCAACAACACGACTTAATATCTTAAAGAAATGTATCTCTAACACAGATATATTAGAAACATGATTAACGCTGTGTCTAAACTGTAGAGTAATTCTAAAATGTAACCCAACCTTGACATAGAACAAGGTTTAGTCAATGGACCAATTTGTACAATTTTGGAAGAAGTTGAAAGAATAAGCCACACAATAGCACATTTCCTTCTTTACAAATACATTTATGCACACAGAGAATAATTCTCTCTATCTCTTGCATGTGCTGTCACTATTCACAAGTCACACAAGGGCTAACTCTAGACCATGTACTGATTAACATTGGCAGCATAGTTTTCAAAGAAGGTACGAGTTAAATAGCACTTTCACGTCTCCGTACACTCAAATGTCTATTTCTAGTTAACTTTGATCCAAACAACGCTGACATTCCTTGCATCCTAGAAGACAACAGGCTACATGCATTGTACACCCCATCAGGATATGTATCCTGTGCCTTAAAAAAACAAATCCTTTCAAATAAAACTAATACAAACAGAAGCTATACCGGATCTCCCTGCGATACCACTAAAAGCAAAGAACAGTGTCTGATCCATCAAATAATACAAGCAAATAATGATGTACTCCAAAAACAACTGAACATCCATCAAAAGGCAAAGAGACAAATGCACCTTATCGAAAAAAAAGGAATGCAGTTCCATCAAAGGATACAGAGACACATCTCTCTGATCCATTTAAATTCAGCAACACAACTGGAGTAAAGTGCTATACAAATTTAGCAATCAATCTTTTCTTCCAATTGCCACTGATTGTTCACAACATTTACTTAAACAGTTCGGACCAGTTGTGTTTGCAAATGCTCGCCCTTCATACAAATGCCACAAATAATCCTGACAACACCTATAGAGACTCGGGTATAAGGCAAGAATTGGACTAGTGTGCAGGTGTAGGAAAATCCACCAGAAACACACAGGAAGATCCACAATAATTCCTAATGTACTTACTACAAGTACTAGAAACCTCAAATATCCCTGTCCAGATTTCATGAACGTCAAAACATACATGCATGCTCTGCAATCGTTTTTCACAAGAGCACATCCTTAATGAAAGGTGTGTGTATGTAGCCATACCAAATTCTGAATGCATTCCATTTCACCAGCTTCTGCAGAATGCAAATCATAGCAAATCATGCAATTAAACTCACATTTGCAATGTGTCATACACGTTTTTCTAAGGTGCAATGCAGATGGTACAAGAAATAACTGTGAGCTCACTAACTTTACACATGGCCTTGTATTTCTTGGCAATTAAACGTTCACAGCAGTAGGCATAATTTACCACACTGGTGAGACAACCACTTCAGGCTACTATACTGCATATGTCAAAAAAAGAAATGACTGGATTGAATGTAACAACACTTCCATTAGTCCAAATATAGCCAAATATAGCTTACCAGCAAATCTAACAAAAACCTACCTAATATTTTTGCAACCCACATTTACTCACTAAAGTATACAACAAAACACAGTTATAGTGTACTGGGTGCTACTGGAATGTAGAGCTATGCAATGGTATCTGGCATTCCATGCACAGATAGAATGTTATGTTTTTTAAGTGAAGTTCGTTGGAGGAAGGTGCTGGTGGATGTGTTGGGGCTTTGTTTATTGTGTATCCTGTTCAATAAATCCACACTATAATTCTACCTGTGGTGTGCTTCTACTTTCTTTCACTGGCGATGATGATTGGCCCGTGACAGACCTCCACCATCCATCCAATGCGGTCCGGCTCACAGCTGTACAGAGGAGCGGAGCAGCGAGCACCAGCTTCCCTGCAGCAGCCTGCTGGGTTGTCATCCCTCCTGAGGAAGAGACTCGCAGAGTGGACCAAAGTGGGTCGGAATAGCGGACATGCACACATTGCGTGTGGGAGTGGTGAGTGAGACTGCAACCCTTAAGTGAAATGCTAGAGGGAGGGGTGCGGCCTGTGGATTGCTGCTACTGTGCCCAGTTTGAGCGCCCGGCAGACCAAGATTGGGGAGAAGAGGCACTTCCATACGCACTAAGGAATTGGTTCAGCAGTGCAACCAAGGCCTACGTGCGCTCACACTGATGGGCCCATGCCGCATATTATTTTTCATAACAGCAGACACCATCTAGTGTTCGGTCTGGGAACTGCACCTGCAAAGTAGCCCAGAGCCCTGCAAAGGAGTCCAGAGACTTTTCCTGTTCAGAAAGCCAATTATACTTGTGGCGGATTGTAAAGGGATATACTTTAAGCTTCTAAATGTGCACTTCTTTTCAAGAGGCACATAAGTAAACTAAGCAAAAGAACCAAGGTGAATCTAAACATGCCCCCCAGCTCTGCACTGATCTCAGTTCCACCCGGAGAAGTTTCATTTGTCTTGAAATATGGCAATGTCAGAAGTACCAGGTCCCCCAGTTTTTATGGCAAATACGGGGCCTGTCAAAATCAAATGGGCTCCCTGGAAAAAGGGTTTCATGCATTATGTGAGAGCTGCATTTGACAACACAATATCGGCAGAACAGAAAGTATCTCTTTTGATGCATTTTATTAGGTTATGAGGGCCAACAAATATACAAGACTTTACTGGAAAATCCAGAATTGGATGAGGAAGGTAGCACCAATGAATTTGATACAGCCTTGCACAAACCTGACCTCCATTTTGTTGCAAAGACGAGTACAATTCTTCAGAGATATAACTTTGGCGTGAGGGAACAGAAAGAGGCAGAATCGGTTGAAGAGTTTCTTACGACCCGACGAGACCTACTCCTGAGCTGCAGATTTGGTGATAAATTAGATGAACACATAAGATGCCAGTTCATGATTCATTGTTGCAACAACAAAATAAGAAAGGAATTATGGCTGAAAGATGAGCCGAGTTTGAATGAGGTGGTATCAATTGCAAAAAGGGTTGAGCATACTATGGTGTCCATTGACAAACTCAACAAAAAGGAAAATCAGAACACATTCAGTAAGATAATGAGGGTAGGAGAACCAGGGAAGGAGACTTCCATAGTAAAGGAGAAGATAAGCAAAGGAAGTAGTCGAAAGGGAGGTGATGTATTCGATAGTAAAACTGATCAAATTAAATCCTCTAAAGCAGATGAAAGATTGTATTTTAGATGTGCCAGTGCTAACCACTTTGCAAGCCCTCCTGTATGTCCAGGTAGAAAAGTAACATGCACAAAATGTAAAAGGTGGAGTCACTTTGCACATTTTTCAAGAACTATTCCCTTGGAGGGAGGAGGAAAATATTTTATGTCAATGAGGAGACCCAGCAATCCTTGGGTGAAGAGGAGGAGCAGGTAGAAGTGGTGATGGTTAATTTGGTCATGTGTAATGAGGTTGATGATTGTGACAGTCCTTTCGCTGATGTTAGTGTGAATGGAAAATCCATCCGTATGATGGTGGATTCAGGTGCAACACTTTCACTGATGTCACGTGAGGTTGTATTAAAAAGGGGTGGGCAGAAAGGTGGATTAGTTGTTACGGTCCAATAAGAGGCTTGCTGGGTACAACATAGGAAAAATGTATGTCATAGGGTGTTTCATTGTCCACCTCTGATTCAAAGGAAGAGAAACTCATGGTAAGGTATATGTCATCAAGAGAGGGGAAACATTATTGAGATGAAGGGAGCAGAAAGGACTTAAAATAAGACTGGATCTGAACACTGATGAACAGGTGTTACACATGGATGAGGATATCAGCATGGTCAAGAGATATCCCAAAGTGTTATCAAAGAACTTTGGGTGTGTGAAGGGCATGGTACATATGATTGTCCATAAGGAAAGGAGTACACCTGTGGCAGCTAAATTACAACCACTGGCAATAGTGTTGAGAGATGAGGCAAAAGCAGAGTTAAGGATATTACATGAATCTGGAGTAATAGAACCCCCTGGAAGCAGGGAATGGGTGTCCCCTCTGGTGTAGCAAAGAAGCCCAGCAGTGAGATAAGACTGTGCATGGACCTGAGAGAGTTAAATAAATGTGTGGTGGCCGAGAGACATCCTCACCCAAATATGACGGAGATGTTGACAATGGTGGGGACAGCAAACTATTTCTCTAAATTGGACATGTCATCTGCATATCACCAAATAAGGTTGGACGATCGGTCCAAAGACCTGGCAGCTTTTTTTTAAACACAAGGGTATGTTCCAGTTTTGTAGAATACCTTTTGGTCTTGTGTCTGCCTCATCACTGTTTCAAAAGATGATGGACAAGCTGGTGAAGGATGTCCCTAATGTGAATTGCTTCCAGGATGACATTCTAGTGTGTGTGGAAAGTTGGGAAAAAGAGAAAGAAAATGTGAGGAAGGTTATGAACATTCTGGAAAGGAGGGGGATAACATTGAGAGCAGAGGAATGTGTTTGTGGAAAGGAGGTCGTGGAGTATCTTGAACATGAGATATCCAGGGATGGGCTGAGGCCTAATAAAGAATTAGTGGATGGGATTAAGACGATACAGTCTCCTGCAGGTAAAGGAGATTTGAGATCATTTCTGGGGATGATGGAATTTTATCAAAAATGTGTGTGGAACTTTACGGATAAGATTACCAAGATGAGAGGGTTGCTGAAGAAGGGTGTGGAATTTGTGTGGAATGAATATTGTGAAAGGAAGTTTCAGATGATTAAAGGGGTCATTGACATGGCGAGGCTGCTAGCCAGGTTTGATACCAAGAGGAGGAGTGTCATATCTGTAGATGCCAGTGACACTGGCTTTGGAGCAGTTTTAACACAAATTGATGAAAATGGTAGAGAGATGATCGTAACACATACATCCAGGATGTTGAGAGGAGCCAAAAGGAACAACTCAGTGTTGGAGAAGGAAGCCCTTGTTTGTCATTGGGAAGTGGAGAGATTACAGATTTGTGTGTGGGGTGCAGAGTTTGTGGTCAGGATGGATCACAGGCCGTTGAAAGTGATATTTGAAGAGAAAGGTTTGTAAAAGGTATCCAGGAGAGTGGCATATTGGGTGGCTAGGATGCAGGATCACAAGTTTGTGATGGAAGTGATTCCTGATATGGAAAATGTCCTATGGGTACATGTCTCCAAGCTTGGTGGGTGTGAAGAGGAAAGTGGTGAATCTGGAGGAGAAGATGCGATTATCAACACTGCATACATGTCCCGTTCTCTAGACAGGAAGTGAATACTATTAGACAGTCGATTCCAGACATTGGGGTTTTATAAAGAAATAGAATCTGTCTTGCATTCGTCAGTTTTCACTCTGGGTCATATAGACTTATTGTTCCCTGTGATCCTACCTGCTGATTTATGGAAACAGATTAGAACTGTAGATGATCAGGCAGGGCTGGGTGACACATGGGTTAACTTGGTAAGGGTGGACGGAGAAAGGAAAGCTGGTGAGAGACCACCACAGGTGATACTGGCATTGCCAGACAGAATAGTTACTAAATTAAAGACTCTCATTCCAGAGAGAAGAATAGTATGGGACAAGCTCACTGCCTGTACCCAGGGGACATCTGAAGGTGCTACCAAATTTTTTAAGCGGTTTCAACAAATATTTTCAGATTTTAGCAGTCAAGATTTAAGCACCGAGTCAGGGAAAAAGTTGTTTGTGGACAAATTTGTGCGTGGATTGTTGCCTGATATCCAATCACAAATTATAACTTCCAAAAGTGCCTGGCAAGCTAAATCACAATTCAAAGTAATGCAAATGGCTCAGTATTACGAAAATAGAGTCAATAGTAAAAAAGAGAGGATAGAAAAGAAGAAGGGAGACTTGAAAACCAAAGTATTGTTGCAACAGATAGTTAGAGGAACCATAAGTGGAAGTACAAACTTTAGAGGTCAGTTTGTTCCACAGAGTAATGCGGAGATGGGTCTTGTACACATGAACCAATGTGCTTATCGCAGACAAGAAGGTCATTGGTGAGCACAATGCCCGATCCTTCAGCAGAGATCGAATAACACATATGGTACAATGGGTAGATGATCCAGAGACCGGCCGGGAGTAGGGGCTCCTAGTAGAAGTCAGTTTGCTCAATATCCACAGTCATTCCCACAAGAGAGTCAGCAACACATATCACAGGTGCTCCACTGGAAAACCTGTAGTCGGCTGGCCCAGTAAAGTGCCAGTAAATGTGAATAGTGGCACTTTAATACCAGATCAGCTGACCTATTATGAGGCTGATTATGTGTGGACCACAACACCTATGGTTCACTGCTTGCCTTTCTTAGCTTACACATAAGCTGCAACACATCTTGAAAATAATGTTCTTCTTCCCCATGTCAGTCTGTTTTTGTATTCACACTCCACTGAAAATGCTCTTCTTTGTCTTACAAACTTGCTTCACTCTGCTTAGGACTTCAAGCTTTCATCAATTATAATTTTTCTTGACCTTTCAACTTATGAGATGGTTGAGCATTTTACTCTTTTCTTTACTCTTTCTTCTTTGGGGCTCTTTAGTTCTGTTCTGGATTTGGTTTAAATCAAGTGTATCTCACTGCATTGATCTCTTTGCCTGGAAGCAGCCTGCAACGTTTCTGTTGTATCATTGCGCTCACTGCTCTCACTGCACTATTCCCCTCTATTCAATTTGTGCTTCCCTTGGTCTATCCTATCACTTTCACACAGATGATTATTAGACCTGTGCTTCCCATTAATCCCTTTCTCACTCTCTTCATTCTACCTTAATGCCTGCGTACTGTCTGTCCATCCAACCTTGGAGGAATTCTCACAATCTTGTTCTCAATGCTTCAAATAGAGAGCTTCTCTTTTTCTTGACTCAACTATTTGTGACACACTTTCTCCTTCAGTCTTTTCATTCCCTCTCTTTGTTCTCACTTTCCCTCTTTTTGCAGGCAACATAGGAAGTTTTTTTTGTTTCCTCTATTTTCCATCACCCTTTCCATTTGTTATATCTCTAGTTTATGTCAATTTTACAATATTCACACAACTTTATCTATTCTTTCTTAAGAAACTTCAGAATTACTTATTTCTACTCATGTACTTTCCCATCCGGATTACTTTCTGCCCTTTTAATTGCTCTTCAAGCATACCAGATTTCTCCTTTACATTCTATCTTTAACTCAGCTATTCATGCTTACTTTTGTCTCAGACCGTGTACTTCTCTTTCTTATTCGATTGTTGGCATTTGCTGCCTTTCATTTGAATAGCGACACATTTTCCATTTGTTTTTTTCATTGTTTTCAAATGTATCCATTACATTGCCCCTCCTTATTTGTCCTATTTAGTTTCAATCTATGTTCCTTCTTGTTTTTTACAAGCTTAGATACATTTTTTCCAAGTTGTTCCTATACCTACCTGTGCTCAATCCCACTTATGTTCCTTTTCTCTTCTTGCACCTAAGCATCAGCACTCTCTGCTTCCCTCCATTTCTCATACTCTTTCTCTTTTCTGTTCTCTTCCCAAAGCATGCTTGCTCTCATGATCATTGTATTCCTGATTCATGTTGCAATTATTTATGAATCTTCACTGATTGTACCATTTCTTTTCCTTGTACAGTACTTTTGTGAAAGTATTTTATAAATCATTAAATACAAATCCAGATATACAGAATAGGAAATTGCAATGAATCATGGGAGTTGTAGTCAGGACAAGAAACATTGTCATTCTGCAGATATATGATGTTCATGACATTCAGAAATAGCAATGCACAAGTGGCATATACAGATGTTCCTTCACCACAGTACTGAAAAAGTACTATTAGCCAGGAGCTCCATGTTAAGTGGGATGCACCAAACTCATGCTCAACAAATACAGACATAAGCTGTTACTCAGTATGATACTCAGTATGGAACATGTTATTCACACACTATAAGTGGAATCCCTAATGATGGAAGAAAAGGCAAGTCATCTGCAGCTCACCGTCTGAATCATTGTGATCTGCTTTGGCCACTGTTTTAGAAGCTAACTAGTTCTGACAATTGTGTCAGTCCCGCCAATGGGCCAGATACAAGTCAACTGATCTCTGTAGTTGATCTGCACAACTTTAGGGCATCACTAACATGGTTAATGCCGAAGCAGCTCATAAAGGGGATCAAATAAGCAGCTTGGAGATCATTAAATAAAGGACAGAAGAATACAAAATGATAAAACATCTCGGTCACACCAATACAGCACAAACAGATTCCGTTGGAAGTCACATTACACTTTTTCTGTACACAAGCTATAGATAAAATGCCTAACCTAAAGTAAATCTATAGCGATCTTGCAAATTGTGAATTAAAAATGTCAAAGTAGTCCTGAAACTAGGTGAACTCTAAGAGAACCAATAGCTACCTAATAATCCAGATCGTTGGCAATCATGCCTAGCTGATTCCTGGATAGACTCTCTATATAAGGCTTTCAACCCCTAGGTGGGGGGCAGACATGGGCGGTAACAGCCCGCAGCCTGAGCCATGGTAGGCACGAGCAAAGCGTGGGCCTCTGCGAGGGATGTGGGCCATTACTACCCATGTCCATAGGCTCGCCGTGGCGGTGAAAGCCATGCGCATCCCAGGGTTCATCCAGGGTGCAAATTTTGTTTTCACCGTCAGGAGATTGCTTGCTTGCGCAGGCAATCTCCCGAAGGAAAAACACATTAGGAAAAAGGGACTAAGTACCTTTTCCATTTCTATGGCAGCCGGGATCTGAAGAAGCGCAGGGACTGAAGCTCAAAGTCCTGAAACCACTGGTAAGTTGGGAGTGCAGAGGGGTGGAGAAGGTGGTTTGTTGGTTTTTGGGGGTGGAGGGAGTTGGAGAGGTTCCCTGTTGCCTCCCCACATAAAAAAGAAAAAAATGGCAGTACGTGGGGATAGGCCTTGGGTCGCTGTATATATTCTCTCCCACTGTTCCAGCCATCTGATTAGCCAATGGCCCTTCCCTGGGTGTGAATGTAGATGTAATCAAATATTTTTGGTTGCTTTTAATAATAGAAGGGTTTCACCAGAGATCTAGTAGACTCAGTCTGCGAAGAATGGATTTAATGTGACCGCACCAAGGCAATGAGGGACCACCCTGCTGGTTAAGAACATCAATAAAGCTTTCTCGAAATTTGGATAAAGGTGAGAAAGACCAAATTCTAACCCAGAATAATAATGGTTTAAGGATCAACTCTTGGTCAATTTGGAATTTTTTGTTGCAAAAAGTAGATGCACTCGCCCTGAAAAGTCCTGTGCAGAACACAGCGTGTGACTAGTAAATGAGGAGAGGTTTCCATGTTATAAAAATGTTGCAAGAAGTAGATGCACTGCCCTGAATGAAGGAAGCTGAAAAAACACAATCCCCTGCGTAACAGAGGAGTATGATGATATCCCTAAAGACAACTGGTACTAACACTAAGAATGGCTATGAATAGTTGGGGTACCTAAGATTGAGTCCAACTTTGAGCAAGGTTAGAGTCCTGACGAAGGCCTTATAACCAGCAGTCTGAGAACGCCAGGAAAAAGGGTATCTTAGCAGAAAGGCCAAAAAACGTGTCAACAGATGACTAGAATATACATCTTTGTATAGTCCCCGGTCTTTCCTTAGAGGACAGTACAATCATGAAGTCCTCAGTCCACAATGCCTATACGTCTGTATAATGTCTACCTAGGCTAATGTTTTTTTAATAAGGTATTTTGTGTCATTTAACCTTCCGGGTGGAGGTACAGATTACAGATGTGGTAATTGTTGTTTTTCCTAATGAAAACAACCAAATAATTTGTCCAGACAGTGTACAGGAAATGTTTTGAAGTCACTGTGTACTAATCCCCATGCACTAAACGGTTTTAGAATGTTCGTTGTTGATAACTAATGAGTTTGTTTATATGAGTATGTCTATTGTGTACAATTTATGTGAGATACTAAGTACAATGAATTTTTTAATGAAAATAATTAAATTATTACTTTTTTATATAAATGATACTATGGTGTTCAATGGTGGTTATGGACTAGCCATCAAGATAGGTGAGGATAATCACAACTGGTGTGATTGTATAGGGGAGGGGTAACCAATCTCCACGCCTATACAATTTATATAATGATATACATGTAAGAACAATGCTCTTTTGATGACAAAAGAATGTACAATAAATAAGATATCAGTTTTTACGGGAAGTTGCACGCTTCTTACAATGGGGTGAGTGAGATTATAACCAGGTAGCGGAAGGGAAGTAAATGGTACAGTCACCAGGGACAGTATATGGATGGACTTACATGGATTAAGGGGGTAGCACTAGCTATGATAAGATTGTGACGGATGGATGAAGTGCCTATATAGTGTATCTTAAGTCTTCCCGACTTGAAAATGGTCCCTCGCAAACAAAAAATGTAGGGAAGTACCCATATCCTATATCAATATATAATAAAAATACATAAGTGAATTAATATGCCCTTTGACTTGTATTAAAAGAAGCAATGTTGCTGTGCCCTTTGGCTGTTTGCTGGCATATTATTTTAGGACAAGGCATTTTGCATTAAATAACACAATATGGAACATTACTGTTGTGGACTATTAGAGAAGCATAGTCTCTCTCTCTCTCTCTCTCTCTCTCTCTCTCTCTCTCTCTCACACACACACACACGCGCACATGCACACAACCATGCATACACACACAAACAAAAACACACACACACATACTGGACAGGCCCGGTTCCATGTTTGCTGCCTTTGTGTGCTATATTCCTGGTATTATGCCATCCATTTTCGTTTGCTGTGGTGTCATTTGGGCAGCTCTTGGGTGTTTCAGGTTCCTGCTTGTTAATTCAATGGGCAGGATTCACATATCTGTATGTTAGTTTGCTTGTCTGTGGCTCAGTACGGGCTAAGCTTGGCCTGCAAGGATTTGTATGCAGATAAGGATGAATCATACAAAAAACCTTCAAGATGATTTCAGTAGTAATAGCTAATGTTGCTGCTAGGTGAGTCAGTGGTGCATGTATTCAAAAGTGGACTCTGGTCCAGAGCACCAAGGGATTTGAATTTATCTAATAGCTTTCTTTCAAGGGGTAAAGGCTCATGGCCAATAGTCTATGGCTTTCAATGACAATTTAATTTGTTTTGAATTTTATTATTCTGGATGTCAGTGAACAAAAGCACCTGGCTCAGATACGTCAGTGAACAAATACAAGTGGCCCAGATATGTGAAGTAATCAGTGATGTCATCAATGATATTTGTGATGTCATCGTTGATGTCCTGAGTGTTAGTCTTAGCAGTGCACGGTGGTGGCGTGAATTATGGTTGCTTAGCTTACCATAACTGGCACATTTCTGGGGTTTTACTTGTAACCATAGACGGTCCCTTTAACAAAGTTTTTTCATTGAATTTTATAGGTTTTTATTAGTGCAACATAACCATAACATCCATTTAAAGGAATAGTGCGCTCAAAAATATTATTGTCCCGAGGGTTCGAGCATGTGGTTTTAAGCATACGTGGATCGATTGTAAAAACATTTCCTATGCACCGTACCTTAGTTTTTCTCACTATTACACATGCAAAATCAGGCAGCCAGAGTGGCCATCTTGTGCTAATCTTATCCGTTTATCCATCGCCCTAAGTTCAAGTGCCCCTGCGGCATTTAATCATATCCCCCGCCCCTGAAACTGTCATCACCATTCCTAGCGATATTCTCTGCCTAGCTCAATGACTTTACTTTGCAGCGTAGCCAAACGCGCCTACTCATCACCTACGTCTTGACGTTAATTGACGCAGCAACCCGAATATCTCACAGCACAGCACATCCCAATTCTTAATACAAAACACAATTTTTAAATGAAACCGCAATACTCTGCAATTTATAATGTGCTTTTATTTCACAATAAATGCTCTGAGAACATCCGCCGATTTCCATAGTCAACCAAATTTGAAATGTCTTTCTTTGTTTCGATCCAAAAATCTTTATCGTGAGTCACATGGTGTTCCTTTGGGTATAAGAAGCGCATTGGATGCACGGTAAATCGCAAGGCTTTGGCATCAGCTTGTTACTAGCACCGTAAACGATGTCAGGTTGCGCCTTGTCGCTGCTACCGCAAAAGGGCATATTGTCCCGGGGCGATCGTCCCACAACAGCATGATACAAATCCAGCCATTTCTGTGTATCTGCAACTGCCTGCTGAAGAAACCATCAATTGGTATCTGGAAACGATGACATTTGCAGAATAGCAGGATGTAGCTGTGTAGAAAACATAACAGAAATGTGTCTCAGTAGCCGTTCTTTATTCTAATTTATAAGTTTACCCATTAATTCTGCACCGTGTGAAAACTAATGATTAACACAAACGTGAAACTATGGAAACACAGGGAAAACATTGTGGAAAGTTGTAGTCTACGATGTGCTTGAGAAGTTAGTGCTATGGAGTATGTTTAGCTCGCAAAGGGAGGCGGATGCAGAAGCTGACGGAATAATTTGAAGAACACATAGACGCCATTTTAACTGAATATTAGTGTAGAATTTGGTGTTGGTGGAACCTGGGGGAACCCAGACGTTGACCACATGCATTTCGTGTTGGACTGCCCATGTGCCCGGGACAAAGACAAGTACACACAGGTTGTTTTTGCATGTCATTGCAATATACCACAAACAACAACCCATTACAATGTAAGCCAGCAATACTGGCCAGAAAATGAAACCTTCACTCGTTCATCTATGAACTCGTCTACAGTAAAACGTACACAATATTCGGCATTTCCATTCTCTCGGCGTAACGCAGAGTGTCCATTCAGATCAACAAAATTTCAAAAAATGAAATTACATATTCATTTGTCCAGTTTTGGAATGTTGAACCTTATCTTATTTGACAGTATTACACACCTACCTTCATTCATTCCATTCCAAATCCTTCCTTTCTTCCAAGTACGAAAAACGATCGACCCTTCTGTGGAGTGCCTATGCTAAGTTTGCTTTTGGTGAAGGAAAGTCACAAATCAAAAACATACTGTGTAGGATGTGTGGGTGTGCACAGCTCACAAGAAAAAATCAAACGCGGTGACCTTCACTCCCATGGCAGAAATTAGCCCTGCAGACCGATGTGGCATTTGGAATATTTACGAAAAACAAATTGTTTGTTTTTAAAAAATATTTCAAAAACCAATGCCACGCGATCGCGAATACTTTTATACTCTTCAAAATGTATAGTGCTTTACTTATTTTATGAAAACAGTTCCAGTTAGTGTCCTCCCTATTGTCACATCTGCGTGTGCCATGTTTTCAAGGAAGAATGTGCTCTGCTGATTTTAACGGTGGTCGGTCAAAAGGCCGAAAAAAAATCTTGAATAACAAAAATCTCGATAAAAAAGGCCGAAAAAAAAAATATCGATTTTTTTTTTTTTATATATGTATTTTTTGGGTCAGGTAAGTAAATAAAAGGGTTAAAATAAAAAAAAAATAGAAAAAAGGGGGGTTGGGGGGAACCCCCCATTTCGAAAAAAAAAGTCATAAAAAAAAATTCAATATTTTTTTTTTCGGCCTTTTTTTCGAGATTTTTTTTTAGAGATTTCGAACTTCGGTTTTATGACTATAAACCGATTTTAACGTGAGACACTCGCCAGTCATAAATACAAGTTCCCTTCCATCTCCACTGAACTTCACATGCACTAGCAAATGTTTCAGTATATCCCGCCCCCCTGAACTGTTCTGGTACCGGTCAAATGATGTCTAAGCTAAGGTGGGAGACACCTCCACCCCTCCTGTACCTATTTGCATCACCCATGTTTCATATATGTTTATTATTGCTGTGCTAATGTGAATGCTTTGACCCTCATTTTCTTTATTTTCAAATGCCTTATTTTTCGAGGCCCTCTGCTCCATTGCTCACTCTCCCAGCACCCTGCACAGCCAGCCCCCACCACCTCTGTCAGCTCAGCCCGTCTCCTGTTCACATGGCAATGCAGCTATTCATGTTTGCAAGTAGCGAATCCTGACAAAATGTGCTCGTATGAGAATGTCAGACCAAGCCCTGCTCCAACATTTGTGCACAATCTGTCTCGGCTGACTGACTCATGCCATCTCCAACCCCTTCCTGCCAGGCCGTGGTCTCTTGAACCCATGACCCCTGTTCCCTTTGAACACATCTGGTCCCCAGACCCTACCCCTGCACCACCTCAAATTCACCTCCCATACACCTAATCAGGAGTGGTCATATGTTTTGGTAACACTAACACCTATCGTAAGAAATTGTGTTTGAAATCGTGAGACTCCAAAGGCCGCAAATCAAAGATCAGCCCTCTGATAAGCCATCCGATAGCAACGACCCCCAACAACCCCTAACACAGTAGTTCTTGCATGCCAAGTTTGTTATCTAGCCCAGGTCTCATTCCTTAGAGGTACGCATATTTCTTCAGCTATTTGGACACTTGCTTGCTAAGCTAACTGCAGACCCCACAGTTGCTTTCATGCTGATATCCATCTGACCCTCCCCCGATCAGTGAAGGACGCACAAGAGCTCGCCGAACGCGGGAAAGGGGGAGAGCACAGAGAAAAGACAATTTGGATGCTTAATATGTCTTTATACTTTTAATAGCTTCGAAATTCAAGTTAAATAGATTTCCATTGGTCATGTACAATGTATAAACATTGTTGAACGTATAAATCGCTGGTAATCCTTTGTGCCGGGTAGTGAACTAGTCTACAAGGTGTGCTTTCGGTGGACTGGGCACGTTTGCAATGTTTTGTGGCAATGTATCTATCCTGGAAAAAAATCATGAGCGATTACATGAGTATGCATGTCCAACACATTCAAAGTGAGATCTTTCACAAAATCGAATTCCATTTCTTGGTACATTGGCTTGACCACCCATTGTTTGCTTCTTTTTGCTAAGGCCCTTATCTAACGAAGCATTCTAAAGTTTCCTGCAGTTCTCAATTGTTGTCTCCCAATGTTCTCGTTATGCGCTAATACCGCCTGTAATGTTCGATATTGCACCCCGTCTATGCTGAAATGCAATCTCTTGGGCCTGTACTTTAGGCCCATATTGTGGAACACCTCCAAATCTCATGTGTGACAGCATTCTGTGAGTCCCTTCCGGTCTCTTGAAAGAGTTTTATCAAACACAATCTTCTCAAGAGCTTTGTGTGGAGGTGAAGATGGAACCAATCCCTTCTTCTTGCATTCCTGTTCCTCCGATAAAGGTCCATGTGCACATTGGTGAAAATTTAGGTTTTCTGTCCATGAGTGAACGTTGGAACAGTGGGGCATCAAAGAGCACCATTTTTGGTTTCTGAAAGACTGTGATCACTGTGAAATATTTTCAGAACCCCTTTTTTTTAATCAGCAGCTGTGATTTTTTTATTGATTGATTTGGCACTGTGCCATACATCAAATTGATGGTGAATGTTTGGAAACTGCTCCCGCATGACCTTGGCTATTGAAACATGTCTGTCGGTGGCTATGAGGTCTATTTGCATTCCCCTCGATTGGAGATCTTTCATGGATTTTATAAAACCATGCTTCTCCATGGCCACTGAGGATTTAGATTCGGACACCTGCACGACCAAAAAACTCACAATGTTTTAGTTTCCATGTCCCGAAAGTGGGATGTGCAGTACTTTGCTGAACATCTGGGGCTGCCACACTGTCCATCGGGAGCTAGCCTGAACTGTTTTCCAGAGAATGTCCTTTCAATAGACATTTGTTCAATTTTCCAGGCTTGACTAATAGCAGGGAATAACAATTTTCTTTGATATTTGTAGTACTGCATTTTAGAAAGGAACTGAAGTCCAACAAATTGACAGAAACTGGATAACTTACTAAAAGTAGAGCCACTGAAAAGTAAAGCTGCTGCATACAGAAGATTTCCAGCTGGCACTTTGCCAAGCATCAGTTGAGTGGACCATGAAAATGTATCATGTAGCTGGGCACAGATGGCTTGGAGTTTCAGGTTAGTGCCTTGTGATACACAAGTCACATTCATCAATGGCTCCCTGCATATTTCCCCCCTCACTGGATGGACACATTTCAGCATCAGTATAATCTCTACCAGGCAGCTGTCGAATACAATGTATGTGTGCTCCTTTATTAGACTATCGTCCTGCATGAATGTGGTTTGTGACTCAGCTGTTGTGGACATATCGGCCAAACTGGACAAACTGTAGTCGAGATCTTTGGCAAGTTCCTCGGTCAATTGCGGAGAAGCTTCAGTCTCTGTTAGTTCTGCTTGCGGTATTTGCACACTAATTGGAGAACCATCAATGTCGATTGTTTGTTGGGTGACCCTTTTTTTGCAGCTGTAGATTGTGTGAAGTGGTCAGTGAGTAATTCAAAACCAGCTTCCTTATATTCAGTTTCATCTTCATCTTGTCGAGTTCTCACATTGTAACAATGGTCCAACAACACTTTGCTTGCTTCGCCGGTCACATCAATTCATTTTCTGGCCATTGGGCATAAGCATCTCGAGTCTGCTTACTGACTCGACCATGCTGCACCTCAAATAATAGTTGCTCCATGGTGAAATCTGTTTGGTAAGCAGCATCTTTGGTTTCATTTGTTGTCTGTGTCTTTATACTTCTTTTCCTTCTGGGCCTCTAGGGGATGGGTTGTAAAAACATGTTAAATGTAAATCCAACATACAGTATATAGCACTTTAGATTAAAAAAAAACATGTTATGAAGACAACACCAGCCCAAAAAACTTTTAGTAAACAAAATTGTTTGTAATTTACCCTTGTTTTCTTGATTTTCTGTGAAACGGTGCTCTTCAGTATAACGACCGCACCAGCAAGCTGGTCCACCACCTCTTATCCATGTACCTCCTCTTCTAATTCCCGACCTTGTATACATTCCTTGAATAGAATATTCATTAAAAAACAAAAGTCAATCATATTTGAACTCAAAGTCTTTCATCACACATATTTCTTATATACATACTCTCGTAAACAGTGTACGTCATTTAGTCAAAATAGACATTTCGATTTTCACCTGATTGATTGCAAGTGTACTTGATCAGAGATTACTGTGCAAAACCTACTGATTGTAATGTGGCACTCAAGCATTTTGCATTGTATTCTGCATTAGGGTAGAAATTGTAACATTAGAAAGGAGATGATAGAGTTTGAAACACTGCATGTTTATATGAATGTCACTGTCTAATACTATCCTGTGTACGATTTACTTTATTTCATTCAAGGGAACTGTCAGTACACATACCTAATACGCTGGACCAACTCCAAAGGATGATGTAATTGTAGTCGAAGTACCAGTATCCCCCTGTAACACAGTACTTGTTTCAGTATGGATGAAAACAGTAAAATTGAACAGAGACAATAGGATACTAGCAATGGTAAATATATATATATATAGAATACCATAAATGAAATATTATGTAAACAAATGACAGGATACGTAAACTTTTGCATATCATTTAAAATTCCATGCATAATACATTCGCATAATCGAAAAGCAAAATAAAACTACCTGATAGGCTCTCGAAGTTGTTGTTGACTCTGGAAAAGAAATGGATGCAGAATCTTGCTCCTTCATTTTCAGTGCATTGTCACAAAGTGGTAAAAGGGAAAATTAGATTTGCATTAGATATTTGGGAAGATCCAACTCTCAATAAAATGAACCTCTGCAAGTCTGTATGGCTCACCATTGGTATACTGGACATGCCGGTGATGTCGTCATTAGCGAGGGTCTGTGCATCAGTCAATATGCTCACCTAAAAGAATTGACATGTGAAGCAACTGATTACGAAAAGATTATGCTTATTTTGAAGGGCAATATTGCTTAGTTTTCTACGTTCATAATTAGTTTCTATGATGCTCCTAAAACCAGGGACAGATGTGTAGCAAAATGGGGTTAACTGTTCAGTACTCCAATGCCTAGAGCTAATTCATCATCCGGAACTCACCTGGTCCCGCTTGTGCATTAATAGAGTTGGAATTTCATTTGGAAGTAATTTACAAGACGTTCTGAGTCGATTATTTTTAGTATACTGCGATTGGTTGTACATATCTGGGGTAAAGTGCAGGCTGCAAATGCAGAATCGATTGGCCCGAAGTCCACCAAGACATCCTGGCTCTACTTTCAAGTTCGCCAGGCGGCAATCCACAAAATCTGACCAATTCTCTTATTCGATCTATATTCCTTGGGAATCTATGCATTATTGTGAACTTAGGTTTGTCATGGGTCTTAGAACATCAAGCGTAAACCATACAAGCAGGCAACGTTGAACAACCTGTCAAACAAAAGTACACATAGTTACACAAATGTTTTACATGAATGCGTGAGAAAGATGGTATTATATCAAAGTTTTCTATGCAATGTTTGTTTTGGTCAGAGAAGCAAAACCTGTGTAGCGTAGTCCAATATACACTAGGATAACTTTCATACAGAATTGATTGATGTGACGCAAATCGTAACGTGTTACTCGTCTGTTGAATGTACTTTCATGCATCAAAAGGAAACATGCTTATAGAGATTGTCAGCAAAGGATGCAATTCTATCCCAATTGACATTGATGACATTTGCTATATATCGAGAACAGAACTAATTAAACAGAAGACAATGGTAAAGGCAGTGAGATAAATGAAGATTACACTACTGGGTAAATTTGTTCGAAATAGATAGAAATGTATAGATCAAAAAGAGATGACTAGGTGACCTGCTCTTACCTTGATTAACAAACAATTAGATTCAGCAAGCAGGGTAGTTAGTAGCAGGAGAACAGGTAGCACGATCAAGAGTTGACTTGCAGTGCTCATAGAGGTATCCCTATAGGAGGGACATGTAAAAGGGCTCAATTAGTATTGAATAGTGTGCATATGCTAAAATAAGAGACATGACATACAAAAATCTAATCATTACACCTTGAATAGTAATCTAAAAGTGCAAGTCAGTCAAAATCTGACCTTAAATGTATTTCTCTGGACACTGTCTCTCTGTTCGAGGTGGGGTAGTACTCCAATAACTGTTTTCTTCTAGCATCAGGGCATGGTCCTAAAGTCGTAGCTCCAATGTGAGTGAGCTGTAAGTTAAGTAGGGAGAGCTCTGTTGGTATACTGTAAGAAGGGGAAACATGCTATGTACATTAAAATCTAGACCACAGCATTACCTTGTAGTGTGTAAGTGCGGGAAGTGTTGTAAAAAAAAATGGGCTGATCTGGTCTCCTCTTGTTAGTAGAGAGGCATCTGCGAAGGTCCCCTAAGGGAGAGATCGGGATTTAGGTAGGCAAAAGAGGAGATCTGTCCCCAAATAGTTACTGTTCTCTTACCGTAATGGGGCGAATGATGAAGCCCATGGGTACAGCGATGTGAACTGCTGCTCGGCGAGACTTCAAAGTAGCGCTGACTTTGGACGCCGAGCTGTGTTGTTTATGTCAAAAGTGCAGGAGTAGACACAGGTAGTGTTTGTGCTACGTGCATGCGCGTGCAGGTAGCGTCTCGTTGTTCTGACAATGGTCTCTGCTGGTGAAAGGTCTATGAAGGGACAGTGCAGATGGCATTGTGGCACAATCAAAATGAGTGGAAGGGCAGCTGTGAGTGTGGCAACATGGGAGGCTCTCATTAGAGAAACATGCTGTGAAAGCTGGCATGTTGCTGCAAGGAATGTATACGTGTCGAGCCCAGCTTGAGCAGTGGGCTCTGAGAAGTAAAGTGGGCGCTGCATGCCTGCAGCACTATGCGTGCGGCAAATGGGCCCTTTATTGATGTGTCTAGGTGTCTATATGCTGTAACTATCCCTGTGAGTATGTGTAGGATGTGCTGAGCAGTCAGCGCCGTACTGCATACCAAGGGGTAATAGGCAGTGCCCCAAGAAAGGGTGGTGTGCATAGGAATATGGGACATGTATGAGTGTCCCTGCTAGCTACAGTCCGGAAAAGAGTGGTGCTAGATTGCATGTTGGACTGTAGCTCTGGGGACAGACCAACCAAGTGCTGGTAGGTAGGTGGCTGGGTCAGCTAGATGTAGTTTAACCCTATGTTCGACTTGGTTCTTCCTAGTTGAGTCCATTTATAATGCTATTAAGCTTAAATATCCAACAGGCCTCCTTGTGGTTTAATGTACTAGTGGCATTCGAAGTGTTAGGAACTGTATCTACCACACACCATAGTAAAGCATCCGGTACATGTTAGAATTCTACAAAGTGTTACACAAGGGGGGCAGTGTGGGTTCTGCACCTGATACATGATCTATGTTCCCCTATTCTTTTATCGATTTTTCTAGTAGTTTGGCCCACGTATCTTTAGCCACAGGGACACTTTATGACGTAAATGGCATTAGGCGTTTTGCAGTTTGAAAAGTGCCTGAGATGCCATTCTCTGTCATCAATCAGGAATTAGGTCATTTTGGTAAACCTGCACACTGTGCATGTAACGCAGGGGTGGTGTCCCCTGATCTCTCTCGTGTTCCAGATGGTGGACCTTGTACTCTTTTTGTTGTTCATTCTGGCATGGGTGAGTACATCCTTAAGGTTCCTAGAGCATTTTAAGGCCATTCTTGGTAATTTCTCCTCAGGTAGGCTTAATTGGACTAAGGGCCAGAATTCTTTGATTAGTCCTTTCAATGTGGTTGTAGTCGGTCCGAAAGGTGAATACACTGGTTAGAATGTCTTCATTTTCTGTGTTCGATGTTTTAGGCGTCAGTAGGGATTCACGTGGTGTATATCTGGCCCTCTTTTTAGGGTTGTTAAGGAGTTTTTTGCAGTAGCCTCTGTTGAGTAATTTCCCCTGTTTTTGGTATTGATCAATTTCCGTGCAGTTTCTTCAAACCTGTAAGCACTGTCCATACGGGAGATTATCCCGCAGATTTTTAGGATGGTTGCTCCTGTAATGTAAAATAGTGGTTCTGTCTGTTTCTTTGGTAAATAACGTGCATGTGAGGAAACCATTCTGTGGCTTAATGGAGAGGTGCAGGTATTTGATCTCTGTATGGCTGTTTGCCATTGTAAATTTAATTTCATGTGATTGTTTATCCAATCCAGAAATGTATGTGAGGTGTCGTTGTCTCCCTTCCAAATAAGGATGATGTCATCAATATATCGATGCCATAGGCATATCTTTTCTTGAAAGGGTTGGAAGTATTGAGGACGTGGTTTTGCTCATATTCAGCCATGAAAATTATCGCCATGCAATGTGCAAATGCTGCCCCCATTGTTGTGCCGCTGGTTTGAATGTAAAAGATAGCAGCTAATGAAAAGAAGTTGTTGGTTAATGCAAGTTTGAGTAATTCCACAATAAAGTTTGTAGGTACTCTCTTCTGCGTCATATGATGTGTTAAGTGTTGCCTCATGCATTCGAATGCTGCATCTTGAGGTAGGCTTGTATAGAGACATATATCCATGGGGACCAGGAGCTCATTTTCTTGGTTAAATGCTTTGTGTTCAAATTTGGTTATAGTCGCCATAGTGCGCCTCATCACGAGTACTATTTAGTGGTCCCTATTAAAGCTAGTGCTATATCTCAAACGTGGTAATAGAAGGGACAGCCCTAGAGACAACAGGACTATGGGCTATCTTAAATAGAAACAAAAGGGGGGGTGTCCTATCGTCAAAAAGTAAGCAGTTTATATTTCATTCATATAAACATTGTTTTGTCATGTTTGACACACTTGCAATTAATTCTGTGTACCATTTGTGCTTTAATCAATCAGGAGCAAGTACACATGTATTTTTTCAAGTACAACCAGCATTTATTATTTTGCTGTTATCATTATTTGTCTTTTTTCCTGTTTTTCGTAATTATGTATGCATTACATTCTTTACGTACATTTTTCCACAACAGATCTTTAAGGAAAGATCCATTGATTTTCCACAGAAACAAACAGTGCAGTGATATTTGTGTTTCACCTTCACCTCCAGTGACTTGTAAGTGTTTTCTATTTACACACTGTTAATGATTGTCATTTAAGCAATCTGTAACAAATAATAGAATTGCGGTGCCAGTCAAAGGGGCGACCTAATATTCGGTCTACGTCTAGATTTCAATCAACAATTTGTAGACAGGGGATAACATGAACACACGAAGTGTGGGTTCCCAAGACGTTTCGGCATATAGGTTGAATGGCCTTCTTCTGGGGACTGGGGTAGGTCTCCCTATAGGAGGGACATATAAAAAGGCTCAGTTAGTATTAAATAGTGTGCATATGCAAAAATGTGAGACATGACATACAAAAATCTAATCTATTACACCTGAAATTGTAATCTAAAAGTACAAGTCAGTCGGAAACTGACCTTAAATGTATTTCTATGGACACTCTGTCTGTGTTGGAGGCGGGGTAGTCCTCCAATAACTGTTTTCTTCTAGCATCAGGGCATGGTCCAAAAGTTGTAGCTCCAATGTGAGTGAGCTGTAAGTTAAGAAGGGAGAGCTCTGTTGGAATACTGTAAGGAGCGGAAACATGCTATGTACATTAAAATCAAGGCTAGAGCATTAACTTGAAGAGTGTAATTGCCGGAAGCATCTGCAAAGGTTCCCTAAGGGAGAGACCGGGATTTAGTTAGGTCCCAGTCAGGCGTATGTGTGGGAGGAAAGGTAATTTTCAACCCCCCTCCCCTTCATTCCCTTCCCCATATGCACTCTATGCTCGTCCCACGACTGGCCACGCACCTCTGGCCAAAGGTGCTGAAACAGCCTCGGGTCGACACATGCAAGTGCAAAATTCATAAGAGGTCTGAGTACTGACTCCATTTTGTAATGAATACAGATTCCATTTTGAATGTACCCAGGCAGGCCTCAAAGCAAAGCCGATTTACAGGTCTGCAGCTCTCCCCTGGAGCCGCGCACACAGTTAGCCAGCTATTCCCCCACCTCCTCCCCTCTGGTGTCCCTGCAGCTGCCCTGTTCTCACAGAAGACTGGGCGTGAACAGCTACAAACTTAGCACTGTATCTCTCGCCTTCCTCCTTACATCACTCCATCACTCCTTACATCACTGCCTTGCGAATGAATAGAAGGGACAGCCCTAGAGACAACAAACTTTTGTCTTCACAAATCTGCCTCCGCACCAGCAGACCCTGCCTACAAGACATATGACCCACACAACCCCTAACCTCGTACCTCTTTTGATGTTGCAGATGCATGCCTCAGGACCGTGTGCCACCCTGCTTCACCCAGAATGCTAATCCCATCTGAGACAATAAATTCCCTTCTGTGTTAACATGTGATGAAGCCGTCCCTATGAGATGTAATAGAACAATTGATAAATGATACACCACACAGATTGAAATGAATATATTTTAACCCACATGCTTTTTTTATATGATGTAGATGAATTGTTTTTTAGTACTGTGTATATTCTCGATATGTTAAGATGTTGGGAGACTCATGTGTGTGATGTAAAAGGTGTGGCCTATGGGGGCAATTTAAATAGAGCAATTTTGTAGCACGCTGATCATGTTATATATGAAGATATAGCCCACGGTGTAATCAGAAACTCTTTTCTACTTGTTATAAATTAAGTCACAGAAAACATGTTCAAAGGGCCTTCTCCCCCCTCTCTAGCAGTGCTGCACACGACAAGCGCACAGCCCCCACCTTGTTGCAGCCAAAGGCCCATTTCTCACTGCTGCCTTAATGCAACAAATGTATCCTCTCATCCTCCCACTGGGCCTGCATGGAGTGTTAACCACCCAATCCCCCTTACACAAGATGACCCCCATACCTTTCTCCCTGTCAGGGATACAAGACACATTTATGCTTATACAACCTGTGATTCTCCCCCCACTGTCATGATGCTAATGGTTATTTTGTATTGGTGACTTTTATTGTATACTTTGAAGTGGTGTTTACATTAGAGAGTTAGTATCAATCACCTTAACAGGAGCCACATAACCTTCACCTCATACTAACCAGCCCGGCTGATGCACGTGAAGTCCGCCTTCCCCCCAGCAACTATTCAATCATCTGATAGCGGCGCCTATGAAATTTAACTTCTGTACCAATATAGAAAAATGTTGTCATTATTGATGCTGTAACCCTTTTTAAAATAATGTCAGAGTAATGGTGGGCAGAGCAATCTCGGAGTTTGCTGAGTCCTCTGCTTGCCCTATTTTGGTTTTAGATGAACTTTAGCTTTAACTTCACCCACGCTTGGTCTTGGTTTCATTCCCTCCTGGGGTGTTTCCATTATTGACTCTCATTGGGGAGTTTGAATTGTATTTTGGGGGACTTGTCACTTTCACGTATCAGGAATTTGGGGCTTGGCAAAAGAGGAGATGTGTCCCCAAGAGTTACTGGTCTCTTACCGTAATGGGGCGAATAATGAAGCCCGTTGGTACAGCGATGTGAACTGCTGCTCAGCGGGACTGCAAAGTAGCACTGGTTTTGGACGCCGAGCTGTGTCGTTTATGTCAAAAGCGCAGGCGCAGACACGGGTAGTGTTTGTGCTATGTGCATGCGCGTGCAGGAAGTGTCTCGTTGTTATGACAATGGTCTCTGCTGGTTAAAGGGCTATGAAGGGACAGTGCAGATGGCATTGTGGCATGATCAAAATGAGTGGAAGGGCAGCAGTGAGTGTGGGAACATGGAAGGCTCGCATTAGGGCAACATGCTGTGAAAGCTGGCATGTTGCTGCAAGGAATGTATATGTGTCGAGCCCAGGTTGAACAGTGGGCTCTGATTAGTAAAGTGGGCGCTGAATGCCTGCAGCACTATGCGTGCTGCAAATGGACCCTGTATCGATAGGGCTAGGGGTCTATATGCTGTAACTATCCATGTGAGTATATGTAGGGTGCGCTGACCAGTGACCACCGTACTGCAGACCAAGGGGTAATAGGCAGTGCCATTGATAGTGGAGGGGGAATGGATGGGTATGAGGCATGCAGAAAAGGGCCGGAACACTGCTGAATGGAGAAATGCTTATGTGGATTGCAGGGGCACGGTATGCTTCAGGGGAGCATGCCTGGGGACACAGGGTATGGGAGGCCATGTCTACAATGTCCCTCTGCATGTAAGATCCCCTTGAAGGGTACATGCTGTTTGGCACCTTGGCCGTTCTCATCCTGCCAACTACCTCGGGAGGGCATGGCCACAGGTGCGAACTGCCATTGATAGTAGAGGGGGGATGGATGGGCATGAGGCATGCAGAAAAGGGCCAGAACACTGTTGATTGGAGACACACTTATGTGGATTGCAGGGTGCGGTCGGCTTCAGGGGAGCATGCCTGGAGACACAGGGTCTGAAGAGGGCCTGTGTACAATGGCCCCTGCGACGTAAGATACCTTTGAAGTGTACATGGTGTTTGTCACTTTGGCCATTCCCACCCAGTCAGCACTGCCAGGACAAGTGAGCGTTGCCATGATTCACTGAAAAATGTAAACAACTATTCAGAAAAGTTCTGTTGTATTTTATTTTGTTGCTGATGTTGATGGCACAAATGTACTACATGGGCCTCATCACGAGTTGGGCTGTAGCCCTTAAATGCGGTGGTAACGGTATTACCGCCACATTTAAGGGCTGGCCCTATCGCGAGTTGGGCGCTAAATCGGCTGTTTTACCTCCAGCTTTTTTCTGGACATGAAAATCCCTGTTTTCGGGTGTATTACAGTTTGCTGTATTAACCCACGGTATTTGCACCAAAAACACCCCATTGGATCCAATGGACCCAATCAGGAATGGGGGTTTACCGTTAAGGCCCAACCTGTGATCTGGTGGTAATACCACCGGACCGGTCGGTGCTGGGGCTAATACAGTCAGCGGTATTACAGCCGGCAATACAGCCCAACTCGTGATGAGGCCCATTGTATACTTCGGGTTGCAGCACAGTGTGGGAAAATCCCCGGTACTGACCACTGTCACTGGGAAGTTCGGCTCGAATGGCACCAACAGCACAGGCGGTTATTACTCGTTGAACGCAGGATCCAAGTCTCCCATGAAGCCACCATGTAAACGCACAATAGCCCACCAGCCTGTACCACCTGTGGAAGAGAAACATACAAACTGTATTTAAATGAACATGATACGTGTACAAACCTTATTTGAAAATGCAATCTTGCATCTTATGGCATAGTTGCCAGTACATATTTTACTTCATGGATCAATCAACTTGGGCTTTAAAGTGTAGACACATTACAAAAGTGAACAACTATGCATTCATTAACACTTTGGGCACAGAGAAATATTGTTTCTTGGTTGTACTTGAAAGACACATAAAATGACCACTATGATTTCCCCACATCACGAGTGATGTATAGAATTGCAAGACTATATTCTTTTGGCAGTGATAGATCAAAGTTACAACAATATAGGAGACAAACATGAAATGTTAGTGGCCTAAGTGACATCACATCTAGAGTAAACTTACTCATTACTTGGATTGCGAGGGCAAACTGTTGAGTGAAGTTTGTGCATGAAGCACCATCATAAAACACTGACCTTGTGAGGCAGGCTGCCCTGAAGTCAGGCAGATCGGTAACGCATAGCGGCAGTGGCTCTTCTTCCGATATGTAGGCCAAGCACCCAGAGTTTTCTCTGCAGCAGCAGTTCTCCTTATCGGTTGGCATGACCTTGCACCGATTGCAGGTACACCAGGTGGAAACGTCTTCCATACGACTGGGCTCAGGCACTTGATCCAGTGATTCGTCCTCCCAATTGTCGTCCGAAGCCCCATCATTTCCGCATCTTTCACTTATGACTAATTCCGTCTCGGAATACTCCGGCTCATACTGGTAGGGGTATATTGTTTCCATTATACAACAAAATTAAAATAGATAGTAATGATAGTACTAGTATCTGTTTGCACTGGCTATGAGCAATGAAGATAGCTGAACAGAGCAGGAACGAGCCACCAGATACACAAAAAAAGACAGTGAAACGATTGAAAAAGCAACTTTGATGTTGTCTGATGAGAAGCGGTCTGTTTATACTTATTGAGGAAAGAGTCGTCCTGCCATTTCCTGGCGCACAGAGAACGTTGACACGAGCCGTGCATTTGCATTGTGGAACGGGCTGTACGCGTCGAGTGATGTCATCTTCAGGGGCGGGACATATAATTTAGTGCCGCAAGGGCGATGCGGCAACGGATAAGATTAGCACAAGATGGCTGCACCCAGCTGCCTGATTTTGCATGTGTAAAAGTGAAGAAAACTAAGGTATGGTGTATAGGAAATGTTTTTACAATCGATCAACGTATGCTTAAAACCACGTGCCCGAAAGCTCAGGACAATAATATTTTTGAGCACACTATTCCTTTAACAAAGTTTATTTAGTGAATTTGGGTTTTTACCAGTGCATGCTAATTTCCTAAAACTTGCAAGTATCATACTTATCCCAGCATTGCATAATTGTTGTCCAATTTACAAAGTTTCACCTCAAAACTCTGCCATTTCCCATCTCCTAGCATAATTTTCAACACTTCTGTACACTTTTTGCAACCTTTTATACTGTTTTTGCATCCTTCGACGTCCTTCAAAATTTGATGTCACTGCGGACTTTCCGGACAGTGCCACACAACCATGCGCTCGCACACAGCATAATGACGTGTTTGCAAACGTGTCCGCACTTTGTGATCGGGTCCGTGCTTCGTGGACAGTTCGGTACTGCATTTTCTACCAATTTAGCAAATTTCAAGCTCAAAAATGTAACCTTGCCCAGCTCCTACACCTATTCATACTCATTATCTATTAACAATCTGGTGCAGAGCAAATACTTGGAAGAATATTAGCAAAACTGCTATTTATCTTAAAAATGGCATCAGCTATAGCCATCCCTTCTCCCTAAGAGCCACCATCGGCTCGAGGACCTACACAACAAAAAAAGTCCAGTACTTCCAAAGAAAATGAAGAGGACCAAGAAGATGAGGTAGAGGAAGTGCCTACCTGTAGCACCCAGACAGAATCATGGGAGTGGCAGTTCTTTACCACTGTTGGGAATGTACCAAAGGCCAAAGCTACCAAAGTGAAATGCACAGAGTGCAACATTGTACTCAGTCGCGGACTACCTGGACAGTACTCCTACAGGACCATCTCCATGTGCCACCACACCAAATCCAACCACTGCAATGCTCTTAGAAAGGTTGTTCCTTTCTTAGTAGGTAGTAGGCGGTCTTCCTCCATCTCATCTTCCTCAACCAATTATGTAACCACACAGCCTACTTCTGTGGGACACAAAATCCCACCAGCCACCTTGCAAGCAATAAAAGAGGCTGTTGATCCATATCTTTCAAAGACAACAGTCCTCTATATATACTGCAGCACACCATTCTGCAGGGGGGAACAATTACTGCAACACACCATTCTGCAGGGGGGAACAATTTCAAAGTGCTTTTGTAGCTGTAATCAAGGAGCATGAGAGACACTGCCCCCTACATTAGATTTAACACACGCAACATCGTCTCCTGTCCACCTGCCCTTCCATATTAGTGTTTGTTGCTTCTTCCCTCATTTCCTTCCTGACTGTATGTTCTAACCTCTACTGCAAAAAAAAAGAATAAAAAAACAACAAAAATAAGTTCACAGTTAAAAAACAGAACTAAAAAAAAAACTTTGAGGCACCGTTCATTCCTGGCTGCCATATTACGAGGTCTGCAGTGGGTCCCGCTAAGGGTTTTTCTTCCTACACCAGGACCACAGAGCCCTTCTTCCCTTTCCATGGCAGCCTGAAGAAGGCGAAGAGAGAACCCTATGACCATTTTACCACAAGCATATTTTGTTTTCCCTTTCAAACCTTTCCCAAGTTCGAATACCTTTACGACATAGCCGGTCCCTAGTGGACATGGACACTTTAACCCCACTGGTCGTCTCTCATGGCATTGGCCAGTAGCCAGATTGTCAAGGTCATGACCTTATGCCATGACCCGGACAATCTGGCCACTGCCCATGGCCAAAGGCATAGTCACCAAAGTTATATTGGTATGGAGTGATAAAATTATGGCAAAAATGCTGTGGTTTGACCCCTTAAAGGTGTACCCCATTACACCATTTAAGGCGAGCGGGGGTTGTGGGGGTGCCCCCCGCTCTCTTTAAATTGTATAATGGGTCCCGGGGTTGCGGAGGAGACCCCCACTTCCTTTACATGGATTGCAGCATCAAAACCACTGCATTTTTGCTGCGATATTTTGTGTTCACAGCCATTTTGGCCGCGATTTTAACACATGTAACCGTTATATCACTATTTTTTGTACCTACATTAGGACACTTGTCAAAAAATCAAACACGTACACATTTGCAAAACTATGCTTAAACGTCCTTCCAATGCTCCTTACATGAGTTTGCTGGAAATCCGCCCATGTTTTATCTTTTCAAAAGTGTCAAAATGTACTTACATGCCATAATCATAGAACATAGACCCCACTTGACAAAATCCTTTCAGACTTTGCACAAACATTGAAGGTTGGCTCTATAATCTTTCTGAAAACTTTTCTCCACATTCGTCAAACGGCAACACAGTTATAAGCTATCTAAAAATGTTCAGACCCCCCTCTAATTTAGCCCCCTCTTGACAAAATCCCACCAAACTTTTATCTAGATATAAAATCTGTTTGCAAACTATTGTGCAGATTCATCAAATGGCACCACATTTATAAGCCTTTACAATATTTTGGGACCCCCCTTCTAATTTTGTTCCCTCTTGAGAAAACAGCACCATACTTTCCAACACCATTCAGAATCAGGTCTAGAAAGAGGAGGAGATTGGTCTGAGGGCCCAGAACTAAGACAGTGCCATTCAGATAGACATTAATGATGGTCTTGGAGGAGTGGAAGGGGGCCAAGAGTCCTGACACCTAGTGCCACCATTAATCAGAGAGGAGGAGACAGGTAAGAGAACAAAGATGCCAAATTCTGAGTCACAAAAAGTTGCCATTAATTCCACCAGCTGAAATAACTCAGGAGGAATTAGCCCCAGCTGTAAATCCTCCAACAATTGGCGGAATTAGCCCCAGGGCCAACTCCATTGGCGGAAATACCTCCAAAGAAAAATTCAACATATTACCACGAAATTACAATTTTGGAATCAACAGAATTACCACCAAAAATTGGAGGAAATACAGCCAAAAACACAGCACATGAATGCAGACAGGTCATTGAACTCAAGGCGCAGGTGCACTAGATCACCTCAGGAGAAGTATATAAGGGCCATACCTTCCCCCAACACACATCCAACCAACATGCAGCCACAAGCAGATGTTGATTATGGGCTACATCCAGCTACAGCAGCATGCAAGACCCCAGCAGGGAAGGAGACAGGCACCACAAAGGCACAGGAGACACAGAGGTCCGCCCACCCCCATGGACCCTAACGGCCAGCCAATCAGTGACTCTGCACCATTTTGAAGAGGGAAAATGGGACGATCCCTTCCCCCGATTCTCATCCAGACCATGGCCTATGACGTTGCGTCCTAACCACCCGCTGCGGGAGGAGTTTGACCAGCTCACTGCCACCCCGGACGGCAAGATCCGCCGTGGCCACGCCCCACACACCCAGGCAAGCTGCGCGTCATCACAACCTCGGGCTGGGACCTCGGGTGGAGCTGAAACCGCCCATATAGACCAACTCGATTAGACATCACCCACCAACAAAGCCATCGTTAGAGATGCCATGACGACATAGCCAGCGAACAAGAACACACGTGCCACCAAGCACATGGATCAGACACACACCAACCCGCACGAATAACATACTCAGTGCTATGACGTAGAGGACTACTCACACTCACATATACATCATTGTTATTTTTCATGTAGGCCAACTACAGCACCGCAGAAATGCAAGACTCCAGAAGAGCTTGTTTACATGCTTGCAGATGCTTCCTCGCTACTAAAACTATGAAGATGTAGCCCTGTACATGGACTAATGCATAAGAACCCATGTCGCCCCTGCAATGTACTTCTAACTCCTCCTCTTTCCCCTCTCACTTCACCGTCTGCGCAGTGAATGCCCTTCTCTTCCCCCTCCCACTGGTCGCACCACTTCACAGTGCGACCCCTGTGATCGAGGAAGTGCCGGTGTTCTCCGTGCGCGGCCTCCTCTTCCCCTTCACCCCTCCTTTACCGCGTGTCTCTGCCCCGATCATGCTTGAAAAAGACAGCGGTATCCTATGCAAGCCCTAAGGGTGATGTCACCAACTACTACAATGGGTTACCGGTACGTACAATTATAACAAGAAAGAAAATGCACGCTATTTGTACAGGTGTACAAGGGATGTTCAGCATTCAGGGGGGTAAAGGAGGAGAAAGTGAGCAAGGAGGCAGGGAGCAGTACACCCCAAGCTCCTCCCAGCACTGAAGAGAGTGAGGAAGAGGCAGAAGGATCATACCCAGTTGAAGAGATAAAAAAGGAGATTGAGGGAGAGATACCCGTAACTAAAGAAGCAAAGAAAGAAACAGAAGGACTGTATCCAATAAGAGAATTGAGAGAAGTGACACAACCACAGTTAACAGCCGCTGAGAGATACTCAAACCCTACATACAGCCCACCGCCATATGCGCCAGCAGACCACTACCAAAAGGGGGTGGGTGCGGGGAGTGCAACAGACACAAAATCGGCACAAGTAAGCTCCGGGAGCATGAAAAAGGCACAGATAGATTTGGCAAGTATAGGGCCAGACGAATGGATTGAAGCTCAGGTGTTACTGAAACTTCGAGGGACGTTAACAGGAGAAGAGGAAAAAGCAGTAAAGAGGGTAGGCAAGGAAGAGATAGAATACACACAGAGAGGGTGCGAGGTAAGTACAAGGGAAGGGGGAAGCATGACAAGGGAAGAAGAGGCAGTGCTGGAGGCGGAATTAGCAGAGCTGAGAGAAGCACAGAGCGTGTTTATTAAACAGCTCAAGCAGGAAGAACGGGAGAGAAAGGTGAAGAAGAAGGAAGGTAAAGAGGATCGAGCGGGATTGAACCAGCAAGAGAAAGAAAAAAGGAAACGGGAAGAGGACCGCATAAGGGGGATTGCAGAAAGAGTAGAACGCATGGAGCAGCGGGAGATCAGGAGTAAAGAAGAGGAATGAGAAGAGAACGACAGGGAGATGACGCTATGGAAAAGGAAGATTATAGCAGAAAGTGCACAGAAGTAGGAAGAAGGGAGACTTATAGAGAGTATATTGGCAAAGGAGGGCAGGATATGGAATGACAAGGATAGAAACGCAAAGGTATTAGCACAGGTAAGTGGCACGATAATGAGCGAACTTTGCAGGGCAAGAACGGAGTTAGAGGATGAAGGAAACAAACGAAGTAATACAGGGCTAAGAGGAACTAGCCAAGCACATGGGGCTAAGACACATGAATGTGACGAGAAGGAGGTAACGATGAAACACATCCAGGGAGACGCAGAGAAGACAGGTGAGTACACAGACTTAGACTTAGAAACAGTAACAGTGGGGGGAAAACGCCTAAACACAAAATTGGCATTCTCAGACGGGTTTTGCAGTGAGGAAGAAGAGGGATCATGCGGAGGACGGATTGATGGTAGTGGGGAGGTGCTAAGTAAATCATACATAACACGCACAGGCTGCGGGTCATCATGGGAGTGTAAGACACAAGAAGAAGGAAGGACAGGAAGGGAGGGCTAAAGACAACAAAGAGAAGGAAAACAACTAGCACTGACAACACCAGCACAACACACGCCCTATGTTAATAGGCTTAGAGACACAGAACAAGGATCAACAAAAAGGACATAAGGGCATAGGAGATACTCGGCTCACACAACACATTACTGACTTTCTTGAAGAATTTTCTGACATGGAAGAGGAGAGCGAGTGCACTCACACATCACCACACAGACGCATGCCAGGGGAGATAAGAGAATATACACAAATGCCATTACTAGAGAGAGGGGGTGCAAGGCCACAATATGTTCCACAGAAACATGCAGACAATGAAAACATTAAATGTAGACTACCATCCTTGAGTGGAGGGGCAGGGAAATGGATATATGAAATGGAAAAGCAAACTGCAGGACAAAAGCTAACATTGGGCGATGTCAAGCGGTTTTTAATTTCCATACTGGGTGACGCAGCAGATGACAAGTGGAAGAAGCTGGGATTCCCAAGGGTGACAATCAGTGACACGTCACATGATGGGGCGCCATTTGCAAATTGTGGACACGCACTATGGCAAGCACTGAGGGTGTGTTAGACGGAAACCTGTGCAGTTCCCTCTGGGACCACTGCAAAAGGTTTAGGACTAGAGGTGTTTGGCAGTTAACCCACTTGGTAGCAGTCTGTACCACACATATTCACTTGGTAGCTGTGGCTGAGCAGTCAGACTTCCCTCAAGAAGAGTTAGGCAATATGTGGAGTATACAAAATAGGGCAATTTACACCGTAGAACAAGCAAACACAGAACAGAGCTTCGGTGTAAAGATATATAGGCCCTCATTACGACCCTGGCGGAGATCGTGGTGCAATATGCACCATGGAGCACGGCGGAAAGCTGCCAATACCGCCATGGGGGTTGGCGGATTTACCACCCCATTCCGACCTTGGCGGGGCGGTAAATCCCCAATCCCCATTTTACCCTTCCCCATTCCCATTTTTGCCCCATAGGGTATAATGGGAGTGGGGAAGGCGTTAATTACGCCACCGTAAAATACGGTGGCGTAATTAACAACAAGGTCCCGTAGCGCCATGGATTTCTCCGCCTGGAAAAACCAGGCCGAAAACGGCTCCATGGCGCTACGGGAACTCGTAGTAGGGCGGAAGGGTCCGCCGCGAATACCGCTGGCGTAAACACACTCCGCCAGGGTCGTAATGAGGCCCATAGTCATTTATTTATAAAAACACATCTATGAAAAACACACAGGCACTAATACGGCAAACAACTTCAATTACAAGTACTATAAGTAAATCAATCCCCCTAACAATAGTTCGACAAGTCTAGGTTCAACGGCACCACTTATTTGCAGACAGAGGTGAATGCTTTAACCTAGATGGCACTCTAGTATTCGCTGGGACGGGAGAGAAAAAGGCAGGGTATAAAATCAACTCGGTACCAACACTTTTACGAACAAATGCAAGGCAAGTAAGGCAGGGTCTACTGTTGATCGCAAAGTTCAGAGGCCAGGCCCACTCGGAGAGCGGCAAGGCGAAATGTCCCAAAAAGTATCACAGTGGAAATGCACTTCGAGTCCTTGGCGCAAATTGTCACAGAAAGATTGGACCAGTTCAGAATAGAAAGTTAAGAAGGCTTGGAGGCGACCCAATGGAGAGGCGAGGATTAAGACACCTCACGCTAACTGTCACAAGGGAAGCCAGGCGGACACGGTACCTTGTATGTGGAGAGACAGCTCCGGCGGGGGCAGTTGTTCCTGGTGGTGGATGCAAGTCGGGGCTTTGCCAAGAGAAGAGATGCTCTCGTCGTCGAAGGAAAGTTGAAGATCGTTGCACCACCAGGGAAGAGACCAGCCGCGGAGTGATCCGTCACAAGGCACCACCTTTTGGTCGCGGTACGGGTTAGTGTCTATCCGGTTGCCGGGTTGCTCAGCACGGGCAATTCGACCACTACGCCCTGGAAGCGAAGAAAAAGCAAAGGGGACTGGTTGTTCCTACCAGTCAGGGGAAGAAGACTCTCCAGCCGGGAGATCTCCTCTGTCGTTGGGAAGTGGTGAGTCGGCTCAGCTTTACCCTCGTCGGATCCTGAGGTCCTGTGGCGACTTCTCAAGATCCAGTCCCAAAAGCCCTGCTTTTATGCAGAAAACCCCCATTCATTCAGCCTAGCTGTCAATAAAAACATGCTAAGTGGTGAGCGGGGTGGCTCACCACTTGGGCCAATCACACCAGAGTGCGACTTGAGTTGGCAAGGCAACTCAGTCCAGGGTGCCTAAACCCCCTCCCACACCCCCTGTGGTACCCAGACAGAATGGCACCACTTTGGAGGGCCTCTGTGCAGAAGCCCACCAAAAGTGGAACAAAGGGCTCAACCTTTGGTTTAGGAGTCACAGAGACGAACACAGATGCCATTTTAAAAAACGAGTTCTGGCAGAAAATACCAACCGATAGATTTATTTAAGATAAATAAACCGATGGTATGTTAGAGATTAACGAGAAAAAGTATTAATCTCCAACAATGGGAAGAATCCCATAGGGCTATATTCGGTGCCGAATATAACAAGTAGTTTCCACTGCCACCAGCCAAAACTCGACGAGGGGGGATGGGACAGTGCCCCCTCGAATAACAGACCCAGGGGTAATCGAATTACCCCTACTAGTACGTCCACAATAGGATGGTTTGTACTAGTTATGTTAGTAAATTTAGGTCTAGTAAAGCCAATGGTGACTTTACATGCCCTGGGAGACAGTAGTCAGTCCCAGGGTATGGAGTCTATGGTGGGGATCCTCTAGGACGCCCCAGTGTTACGGCACGGAGGGTGCGGTGTAACACACATAGAAAAACATATGAGACCCTATGGAGTAAACGACCCCATAGCCCATAGAACACATTGACATTCAAAGGAATTAATCACATTCATGTCCAAGAGTGGAAGAAAAAGTGTCTCACTCTTGGCAGGATGGAAAAAAACAAACTCCAGAAATCCAGCAAAGCTGCTGGGGGACTCACTAGGTTAGGAAATTCAGCCTAAACAGAGAATTCTCCCTAACACTCGCCCCCCCCCCCAGACTAAGGGACAGGAGGATTTAATCCACTCATGGATGAATCTCATACCTCTAGTCGATGACATACATCCTAGAGAGACCATCAGCATTTTGGTGGTGACCTGTGCTCAATGGTGAAATCAAACCCTTGCAGGCAGATCGACCATCTCAGTAGTTTTGGGTTTTCCCCTTTCATTTGCATTAACCATCTCAAGGGTTGGTGGTCAGTCTGAATGACAAAAGTAGAACCATACAAGTATGACCTAAACTTCTTCAGAGCCCACACGATAGCAAAGCATTCTCGCTCGATTGTTCCCCACCTTGTTTCAGGATCCTTCAGCTTGCGGCTGATGAAGCAAACAGGGTGCTCCCTACCTTTCCCATCCAGTTGACTGAGTACAGCACCTATCCCTACATTTGAAGCATCTGACTGCACAATGAAAGTTTGGTGGTAATCAGGAGCTCTGAGTACTGGGGCTTGGCAAAGAGCCTTTTTCAGGTTTTCAAAAGCCTGATTGCACTCCTCGTTCCATCTAACCTTTTTAGGAAATTTGGGAGAGGAGATGACATTCAGAGGAGAAGCTATGGTCCCATAGTTCTCAATGAAATTCCTGTAATACCCAGTGAGGTCTAGGAAGGCTCTCACTTGGGTCTGAGTAGTAGGTGTTGTCCAATTTTGCACAGCTTCAATCTTACTGAGCAAAGGCCTTATTTCTCCACCTCCTATCTCATGTCCAAGATAGACTACCTTACTCTGTCCAATTTGGCATTTACTCGCCTTTATGGTCAGATTGGCTCGTCCAAGAGCCTGCAAAACATCTCTCAGATGGGTTACATGTTCTTCCCAGGAATTGCTGAACACTGCTATGTCATCCAAGTATGCCATGCAGAAGTCCTCCATCCCATTCAGAACCTGGTTTACCTTCCGTTGAAATGTAGCAGGTGCATTTTTCAATCCGAAAGGCATTGCCTTAAACTGGCATAAGCCAACGGGGGTAGAAAATGCAGTTTTCTCCTTGGCATGGTCTGTCAGGGCTATTTGCCAATAGCCTGACGTCAAGTCAACTGTGCTGAGGAACTTGGCTGCGCCAAGTTTATCCACCAACTCATCTGTTCTTGGCAAAGGGTGGGCATCAGTCTTGGTGACTGCATTAAGAGCTCTATAATCCACGCAGAATCTAAGTTCTTTAGATCCGTCCTTTGGTACTAACACTACTGGGCTAGACCATGGACTAGTAGAGGGCTCTATTACCCCGAGATAAAGCATCTTGTTGACCTCACCTTTGATGTGGGTTCGTACGTTTTCTGACATTCGGTATCCTCTGCTTTTGACTGGCAGACAGTCACCAGTGAGTATGTGATGCTGGCCCCAAGGGGTCAAGCCTGGTGAAAGCGAGAACAGAGAGGCAAACTGATTCAACATAGATTTGCACTCTTCTTGCTGCTCGGGTGTCAGATTTGAAGAGAGGTTTACTCCTTCAATTTTTTCGTCTAAAGGTAAGCCTCTGAGGAGATCCGGAAGAGCTTCACTCTCTTCTTCTTCCTCTGATGATGCTAGAAGCAACGCTCCTAGATCAGGTCTTGAGACATACGCTTTGAGTCGGTTGGTGTGGAAGACTGTCGGAGCCTCCTTGGGATTGCCCAAGTCCACCAGATAGTTGACCTCTCAGAGTTTACCCACAACTCTAGAACGGTTCAACCGAACCATGAAGAGCATGATAGGTGCTTTAGAAGAACCCCTTAAACGAAAGTGGGACCTTCTACTGCCATGCCTTCTCTTTGCTTATAGAGAAGTCCCTCAGGAGGGAGTAGGATATTCTCCCTTTGAGCTTCTCTATTGTCATCCCGTCAGAGGTCCATTGGCCCCGATTAAGGAGGGGCTGGCCTTTCCCCAAGCCAGTCAGAGTGACTGACTACGTGATAGGTCTCTGGAGGAGAATGTCGCACATGATGACAGAAGCAAGCGATAACTTGAAAGCTGGACAAACATTGGTCAAGCACTGGCATGATCAAAAGGCTAACATGGTTGAGTTCGCTCAAGACCAGCTTGTTCTCGTTATGATCCCAACAATTGGTTTGTGGGTGGTAAGCCGTTGAGAACTTGTAAGTAACTCCACAGGTTTTCCACATGGCTTTCATGTAGTGGGACATAAAGTTTGACCCCCTGTCAGAGATTACTTCCTTAGGAAACCCGACCCTGGTAAAAAATACCAAGGAGGGCCTTAGCCACAGCCGGAGCTGTAACAGTCCTCATAGGAATTGCCTCAGGATACCTAGTAGCATGGTCTACTACAACAAGTATAAACCTGTTGCCTGAGGAGGTTGGAGGATCAAGGGGACCAACAATGTCAATCCCTACTCTCTCAAATGGGACTCCCACAACTGGGAGAGGCACTAAAGGTGCTACATTCTTAGAGCCAACCTTACCAGAGGTCTGGCAGGTGTGGCAGCTCCTGCAGTGTTTTTCTACTTCGGCCCCCATCTTCGGCCAATAAAAGTAGAGGGAGAGCCTTTCCTTAGTCTTCTTGAAACTCAAGTGACCAGCCAAAGGAATCTCGTGGGCTAACTGCAAGAACTGTTGTCTGTTCTCTTGGGGTACTACAAGTCGTTTGTAGTCTCCAGGTGCAGACTCAGTCGGTTCACTGTAGAAGAGGCCATCTTCCCAGTGCAACCTATATTTCCCAGGCTCTTGCCCTTCAGCTTGAGCTTCTGCCTGGTGGCGAAGACCATCCAGAGTTGGACATTCTCTCTGTCCTTACTGAAGTCTGCCCTGCTGGGTCCACCTTCTGCCAGTAAAGACTGCAGCTCAGGATGGTCAACAGGATCCAGATCTCCAATGAGTTCCTGGTCTTCCATTAGCTCCTTTTCAGAGTCTAATTCTACCACACAGGGTTGTACCTCCCTCTCAGCCTCAGCTGGAGGGGGAGTTACGGGTGTAACTTTGGACAACCGCGGGGAAGTCCTTGTTGGCTGCACTGAAATGCTGGCTGCTGGTTTCGGTATAGAAGTCTTAGGTTTCCCTTTCGCTTCTGATTTCTTGGAGACAGCAGCTGACAATTCCAGTGGAGCAGGAGTGATATCTTTCTTCATCATCTCCTGGAGAGTACCTCGCATTGTTCTCTCCCTTGCAGGTCTGGTTAGCTCCCGTAACTGTTTACTAGGAGGTCTGGGGGCATGCGACACAACTCAGAGAGTTTTTAAATCGTTACCCAACAGAACGCGTCCTGGTACCTCACTCTGTATGCTGACAGGGATCTTCACAGTCATGTCGTTACACTGGATGAGAACTGGTAATTGGGGAAGCATCTGCACAGGCCCTCCAGCTAACTTGGTGAGGCATTTGGGTGCCTTAGCAACATCCTCAGCCTGAAAAAAAGATGTATCCACCACAGTTATGCTGGCCCCAGTGTCCCAAATGGCAGGGGTCTCCTGACCATTCACCTGGACACTGTCCTTATAATACTCTTTAGTATTATCGAGGATGGAGTTATAGACATCTAAATTCTGTTGTTCCCACAACCCCAGAGACACTAAAGAAACACTGGCTGAGACTCCAATGGGTTCATCAGCCAGCAGTAGAAAGTTTCCACTTGCCATTTGGACTTCCTCCTCTAGAGCGAAGGCTAAGGAGACAAGCTGGACCCCTGAAGGTTTACCCTTACATCTGGGATCTCCTTTCAGGTTGTCAGTCGAGCCACAAACAAAGCATTTCCCGAATGCTTTCTGGAATGGTGGCTTGTTCTGGCCTCCTTCCGGTTTGGCACCAGAAGGCACACTATTCTGCTGTGGTTTTCCTTGTGACTTACCCTTATGGTTTTGTTTGGGGCCCTCTTTGGAATTTGAGTTATTAGAATTCTCTTTTGAGTCTTTCTTAGGCTGTTTTCCCTCATCCTTTTTCTAAGTTGCCCCAGAATCCTTATGAGTAGCCCTGTTGGCAACCCACAAGTCAGCAGCCTTAGCTAGCTCCCTGGAATCGAATTCCTTCGAATCACCAAGTGCTGTCTGAGCTCAGGAGAACAGGCATCATAAATAGACTCCAACATAAAAAGATTCTTCATACCCTCATAAGTGTTCACTATGTAACCCTTAATCCATCCCTCTAAGTTTTTCAACCCTTCACTCACCCAGGTAGCCCAAGGGGTACCATCATGCTTTTTGAGGGTTCTAAACCTCTTAAGATACTGGGAAGGGGTCTTCCCGAACCTAGCTATCAAAGCTAGTTTCACACTTTCGTAATCCTTCTTATCCACTTCCCCCAACTCCATTACCACATCAGTCGCAACAGGGGGAAGCCTAGAGAACAACCAGGGAAGTAACTCATTCCCTGTGATGTCCTGGTACCCATGATTATATTCAAACAGTTTTAACCAATCCAACACATCCAATCTCGGTTCATACATACCCACTAATTCCTTAGGCATCCAGGGTCTTTTGGGACTGGAACTTCTAGAGGAACCATAGGAGAGAGAAGCATTTTCCACAGATAACTTTTTCATCTCTAACTCATGATTAAGTTCTATTTTTCTGAGCCTTAACTCAGCTTGATTCTGCTCAGCCTGGGCATTCATCCGTCTGAACTCGAGCTCTTGGTTTCTTTCAGATTGAGCTTAAAAACGCTCATATTCTAATTCGAGCTTCATTTTTTCAAGTTCAAAATAAGCAGGGTTACATGTGGGACCTGGTATGGGCCCTGTAGGTAGAGTAGGTAAGGCAGACAGAGGCTCAGAGTGGCTAACTTCATTAGGTTCACTTTCCTCTTCTGACTCATTATCAAGACTTTGATTCAGATCAATACCATTACTGTTTTCTACATTCGCTGGAGAAGTTGGTTCCTCTGAACCAGTACCCAGACTTTGGTTTTCCAGCAATCTCGCTATCAGTTCTACTTTCTTGCCTCTTACAGAAAGATTCTCTTGTCTACAGAGAGCTCGTAAACTCTCAGTATTTTCACCTGACAAGGACTCTTGACTGTAAACTTCCATAGTAGACATGTTTTTGAAAGTTGCTTTTTAGTGCTAAACTTTGTGGTTAGTTATCCTAAAGTGTTGAAAAGCACTTTAAACTGTATACTCAATACAAATCCCACCGCTGCCACCAGTGTTAGGTGGAAACCTGTGCAGTTCCCTCTGGGACCACTGCAAAAGGTTTAGGACTACAGGTGTTTGGCAGTAAACCCACTTGGTAGCAGTCTGTACCACACAGATTCACTTGGTAGCTGTGGCTGAGCAGTCAGACTTCCCTCAAGAAGAGTTAGGCAGTATGTGGAGTATACAAAATAGGGCAATTTACACCGTAGAACAAGCAAACACGGAACAGAGCTTCGGTGTAAAGATATATAGTCATTTATTTATAAAAACACATCTATGAAAAACACACTGGCACTAATAGGCAAACAACTTCAATTACAATTACTATAAGTAAATCAATCCCCCTAACAATAGTTCGACAAGTCTACGTTCAACGGCACCACTTATTTGCAGACAGAGGTGAATGCTTTAACCTAGATGGCACTCTAGTATTCGCTAGGATGGGAGAGAAAAAGGCAGGGTATGAAATCAACTCGGTACCAACACTTTTACGAACAAATGCAAGGCAAGTAAGGCAGGGTCTACTGAAGATCGCAAAGTTCAGAGGCCAGGCCCACTCGGAGAGCGGCAAGGCGAAATGTCCCAAAAAGTATCACAGTGGAAATGCACTTCGAGTCTTTGGTGCAAATTGTCACAGAAAGATTGGACCAGTTCAGAACAGAAAGTTAAGAAGGCTTGGAGGTGACCCAATGGAGAGGCGAGGATTAAGACACCTCACGCTAACCGTCACAAGGGAAGCCAGGTGGACACGGTACCTTGTATGTGGAGAGACAGCTCCGGCGGGGGCAGTTGTTCCTGGTGGTGGATGCAAGTCGGGGCTTTGCCAAGAGAAGAGATGCTCTCGTCATCGAAGGAAAGTTGAAGATCGTTGCACCACCAGGGAAGAGACCAGCCGCGGAGTGCTCCGTCACAAGGCACCACCTTTTGGTCGCGGTACGGGTTAGTGGCTATCCTGTTGCGGGGGTGCTCAGCACGGGCAATTCGACCACTACGCCCTGGAAGCGAAGAAAAAGCAAAGGGGACTGGTTGTTCCCACCAGTCATGGGAAGAAGACTCTCCAGCCGGGAGATCTCCTCTGTCGTTGGGAAGTGGTGAGTCGGTTCAGCAGGGCTCCACCGGAGGTGTCGTCGTTGCAGGTCGGCTCAGCTTTACCCTCGTCGGATTCATAGGTCCTGTGGCGACTTCTCAAGATCCAGTCCCAAAAGCCCTGCTTTTATGCAGAAAACCCCCATTCATTCAGCCTAGCTGTCAATCAAAACACGCTAAGTGGTGAGCGGGGTGGCTCACCACTTGGGCCAATCACACCAGAGTGCGACTTGAGTTGGCAAGGCAACTCAGTCCAGGGTGCCTAAACCCCCTCCCACACCCCCTGTGGTACCCAGACAGAATGGCACCACTTTGGAGGGCCTCTGTGCAGAAGCCCGCCAAAAGTGGAACAAAGGGCTCAACCTTTGGTTTAGGAGTCACAGAGACGAACACAGACGCCATTTTAAAAACCGAGTTCTGGCAGAAAATACCAACCGATAGATTTATTTAAGATAAATAAACCGGTGGTATGTTAGAGATTAACAAGAAAAAGGATTAACCTCCAACAATGGGAAGAATCCCATAGGGCTATATTCGAGGTCGAATATAACAAGTAGTTTCCACTGCCACCAGCCAAAACTCGACGAGGGGGGACGGGACGGTGCCCCCTCGAATAACAGACCCATGGGTAATCGAATTACCCCTACTAGTACATCCACAATAGGATGGTTTGTACTAGTTCTGTTAGTAAATTTAGGTCTAATAAAGCCAATGGTGACTTTACATGCCCTGGGAGACAGTAGTCAGTCCCAGGGTATGGAGTCTATGGTGGGGATCCTCTAGGACGCCCCAGTGTTACGGCACGGAGGGTGCGGTGTAACACACATAGAAAAACATATGAGACCCTATGGAGTAAAAGACCCCATAGCCCATAGAAAACATTGACATTCAAAGGAATTAACCACATTCATGTCCAAGAGTGGGAGAAAAAGTGTCTCACTCTTGGCAGGATGGAAAAAAACAAACTCCAGAAATCCAGCAAAGCTGCTGGGGACTCACTAGGTTTGGAAATTGAGCCCCAACAGAGAACTCTCCCTAACAGGGTGCAATATCCAGACACTTCAAACATAGGAGCAATAACATCACGCAAAATGCGTGAGAATGAAGACCCTGTTGATTACATCCAGGACATTTTGGAGAAGTGGTGCCTGGAAACACAGGAACCGTGGGACAAAACAATAGCAATATATTAGCACAAACTGATACAGGGACTCCCAGAACCAGTACAAAGGCAGTTGAAAAAGTTGGTAGGAATGGAAGCAAATGCATGGCCAGAGATACAGCTAACAATAGTATACCATTGTAGGCTATGGCAAGAAAAGATGAAACAGAAAGAGGATGACAGGAAGGCAGAGGAGACAAAACTGGTCCAGAAGAAGTTGTCCAAATATGCCATGGAAGGTGCGCTAATAACAAGCCCCACCCAGGTGACAGCAGTACTAGCCACACAACTACCTGCCACTACACAACAACCGCAACAACTAGCAGCACCACCACAGCAAGCACAGATTATGACACAGCAACTACCACCACGCCTCCACACACAGCCCAACACATATACGCCCCTCCGGTGGGGGGTGGATACACGCAAATGGGAAATGGCTACACAAACAACTACAGGGGGAGGGGCAGGTTAGCAAGAGGGAGGGGATTTGGACCAGCAGCACCACAGCAAGGGCGAGGGTTCCGAGGGTTCAACCAATATGGACATCAGGGGTACTTAGACAGCACTGGAGGACACCCATGGCAAGCCCGAGAGCCACCAAAGTGCTGGACATGTGGGCTACTAGGACAAGTATCACGCACATGCAGGGCAAGACCGACACAAGCAGGATGGGGAGAGCAAGGGCAACAAGGTTACAATGGGGGACAACAATACTATCAACAACAACAGCCACAACAAGTGACAGAAACACAAGCACAACAAGTGCCACCTCAGCCGCACCAGAAAACATACACGACGCCCCCTGCACCACAAGTGCAGTACCAACCAGCACAGCAACAAGCACAAAAGCAAATGGCAATGGCACAATAACAACACGTCCAGACAATACAACAGCTCACACAAATACAGGACAGCAAACAACTACCCGCAGACACGACAATACAACAGACGTAATTGGGAAATGTGACGATATTGGGCCACAACCCATACACAGGGAACGGACAATCACTATACCCCCAATAGGACAGCCCACAGACTTCCTTGTTGTGTCCCATCCTTTCGGTAACACCTAACCCTGCGGAGGAACCACACATAAAGGTGGCGATAGATGAAAAAACATTCTCTTTCTTAGTTGACACAGGGGCCACTATGTCCTGTATTAAGGAAGGGAAGTTCAACTTGTCAGGCGAGGCCATGTACACTCGAGGGGCTCGAGGGCTGGTTCCTTTTACTGATAACATCTCCTTATCTGTTGGAGATCACAATCTATCTCTACCATTGTTGTATTCAAAACAATCACCAGTAAATATACTTGGGAGAGACATTATGAGCAGACTGAACATGAGTATATCCTTCACTGACAAGGGAACAGTGTGCTCCACACCAGGCATACACATGCTCACCGCACGACACATACTCCAAGCTTACTGTGGCAAAACAGTGGCAAGGGCAGAACCAGTGGATTAGGACCTCTTCCAATATGGGACAGACATGGTAATAGCATGGCTACCAGAAATTGAGGGCAAGGTGTGGAGGAGACCAGCAGCAAAACTTTTCAGACCAGAAACGCCCACTAGTGAGGAGGAAGGGGCAATAAATATGAGTGGGCATTGAGAGTATTGTGGCAACCACAGACTACATTGCAGTTCATGCCCAGGATGGGGAAGGGAAAGCATGCAGAGCAGTAATAGCACTAGTAGAAGGATGCAGGCTGACGCAGGTGTCAGATGAGGAGCTGTTCTCAGATGAAGCAGTAGATGGGGAGATGGTGTTCCAGATGAGCGTCTACATTTGGTTGAGAGTGACATACAAGGAAGTAGCACAGAAAATGGCAATGGCACTAGAAGCACCCACCCCTACCCAAGTACCATTCTACGAAGAAGACTTAGCAGCTGTACCCGCTTCTCTATGGACTACTAGTCTCTATGATGTGGGTTGCATAAAACGCTTTGGAGGAGTACAAATAAAGCTAAAGAAAGGTGCAATGCTGTCCAGGGTGAAACAGTACCCACTATCTAAGGAAGCTGATGAGGGGATCTACGAGACAATAACTGGACAATAACTGCCCTAGTAGATAGAGGAATATTGGTACCATCAGAGTCACCGTGCAACACTGCAGTGTATCCTGTGCGCAAGGCAAAGGGAGGGTATTGGCGTTTTATACATGATATGAGGCCTCTTAACCAAATTGTGGAGGCAGAGTACCCGATAGCAGCTAACCCAGCTACCATACTGTGAGGAATACCAGCAGAGGCGTCAGGATTCACAGTGATCGACCTCAAAAATGCATTTTTCTCAAAACCACTGCACCCTGACTCACAAGATTTAACAAGCTTCACATACCGCAACACAAAGTGGAAGCACACTCGACTGCCCCAGGGGTACTGCGAGTCACCATACATCTTTAACAGAGTAATACAAATGGACCTTGGAAACATAGAGATGGAAAGCACTATGCTGCAGTATGTAGATGATATCATCATCTGAAGCACCATTGAGAAGAAGTGCAGGAGGGACTCTGTAAAGATGCTCACAGTGCTGCCTGGGAAAGGATACAAGGTGGACAAGGGGAAACTGCAGTACTGTCAAGAACAAGTACTTTTTTATATCGGGCAGATCATTTAAAAAAAAAGGGAGGAACATTGCACCACCAAGGGCACAAGCAATAAAGAATACACCACAGCTGCAGACAGTAAGAGAACTGTAGCAATTCCTTTGCCTATGCAACTACTTCAGAGCATGGGTCTTTGATTACAGCTCATAAATAGGACCACTGCTAGAGGCCCTCAGAGAGGCACAGAGTGGGAAAAGGAAGTTGAGATGGACAAGAGAAATGACAGATGCATTCAATGAACTAAAACATGCCATTTCAACTGCACCAGTACTAGCTACCCCAAATTACGAAGAGGAATTCTACATCTTTTCACATTGTGATAGTGCAGTAATGAAAGCAGTACTAACACAAAATACAAGCATGGGACACACACCAGTGGCATTTTACAGTGGCCATTTGGATCATGTAATGATGGGACACTTCCCATGCGAACAAAGCCTAGCTGCAGCAGCTTTTGCAGTAGAGAAATCCTCCTCAATCACCATGGGATGCTCCACTACACTGTGCGTGGAACATGCACTCATTGCAAACTTATACAAGCCAAAATCCACAATGACTACCCAAAGAGCAACAGGGTACGAGATTATCCTGTCTAGACCTGAGCTAAAAATAGTAAGGGGCAGTAATGTCAATCCAGCACGATTTATAGCAGAGGAAGTGGAAAATGGAGAATATGCACATGAGTGTGCACATGCGATTGCATTTTATTCATGTACCAGAAAAGTGGAAGAGAATGCCCTTGAGTTGGGGGGAGAAAATGTACATCAATGGGTCATCAACAATTGATCAAAGTGATGGAATAAGAAGGACAGGAGCAGCACTAGTGTGATTGAGGTAAGACTGGACTTACGTTCCAGTAAAATGTGTTAAATTACCCCAGCACTATTCAGCGCAAGCAGCAGAACTAGTAGCACTTATTCTGGCCTTAGAAGGAAGCAATGAGAAACGAGTAACTATATACTCTGACAGTGCATATGTCACTGCAGGAGGGACTCTGTAAAGATGCTCACAGTGCTGCCTGGGAAAGGATACAAGGTGGACAAGGGGAAACTGCAGTACTGTCAAGAACAAGTACTTTTTTATATCGGGCAGATCATTTAAAAAAAAAGGGAGGAACATTGCACCACCAAGGGCACAAGCAATAAAGAATACACCACAGCTGCAGACAGTAAGAGAACTGTAGCAATTCCTTTGCCTATGCAACTACTTCAGAGCATGGGTCTTTGATTACAGCTCATAAATAGGACCACTGCTAGAGGCCCTCAGAGAGGCACAGAGTGGGAAAAGGAAGTTGAGATGGACAAGAGAAATGACAGATGCATTCAATGAACTAAAACATGCCATTTCAACTGCACCAGTACTAGCTACCCCAAATTACGAAGAGGAATTCTACATCTTTTCACATTGTGATAGTGCAGTAATGAAAGCAGTACTAACACAAAATACAAGCATGGGACACACACCAGTGGCATTTTACAGTGGCCATTTGGATCATGTAATGATGGGACACTTCCCATGCGAACAAAGCCTAGCTGCAGCAGCTTTTGCAGTAGAGAAATCCTCCTCAATCACCATGGGATGCTCCACTACACTGTGCGTGGAACATGCACTCATTGCAAACTTATACAAGCCAAAATCCACAATGACTACCCAAAGAGCAACAGGGTACGAGATTATCCTGTCTAGACCTGAGCTAAAAATAGTAAGGGGCAGTAATGTCAATCCAGCACGATTTATAGCAGAGGAAGTGGAAAATGGAGAATATGCACATGAGTGTGCACATGCGATTGCATTTTATTCATGTACCAGAAAAGTGGAAGAGAATGCCCTTGAGTTGGGGGGAGAAAATGTACATCAATGGGTCATCAACAATTGATCAAAGTGATGGAATAAGAAGGACAGGAGCAGCACTAGTGTGATTGAGGTAAGACTGGACTTACGTTCCAGTAAAATGTGTTAAATTACCCCAGCACTATTCAGCGCAAGCAGCAGAACTAGTAGCACTTATTCTGGCCTTAGAAGGAAGCAATGAGAAACGAGTAACTATATACTCTGACAGTGCATATGTCACATCAACAGTACATTCGGGATTAATAAAGTGGCGAAGAAGAGGATTTAAAAGAGCAGATGGTACTCCTGTACAACATGTTCTCCTACTGGGTGAACTAATAGAAGTTATTAATTACCCAGCAGAGGTAGCACTGGTGAAGTGTCAGGCACACACTAATGGTGACGATCCAATATCAAAATGTAACGAAACAGCAGATGCACATGCAAAATATGCTGCATATTTTGGTGAGTCATGGAACCTCCCAGAAAAACAAAAAGATAAGTGGGGGGTAAAACAGATGTTAATGAAGGATGGGAACACACACATCCCAGAAACACAGATTATGGATCTGCAGGCAGCAGCACCAATGGCAGAAAAGGAACTCTGGGTCAAAATAGGATGCAGAATCACAACCAGGGAGAGCTGGATTGTAGTTTGTAGTTCACCCTGAAGTGTTAGTTAGAACACAGTTTTCACACACAAAAACACTTTTTGGTGTGGAAGCTATTCTTTCTTTTGATACCATTCAATGTGTGGCCTCAGTTGCTATTTTTTGGAGTAGCCCTCGTAGCATGTGCGGGCTTCTGTCCTTAGGTGTGGGATGGTAGGGTCTTCTATCCGTCTGCGGGTAGGTATAGGGGTGATGGGGATCCAGTCCCTAGTGCTGTGGTGAGTTGGCTATTGACCACCTGCTGCTTGGTGATGGTCATAGCTTGTCAGTGTCTCAGAGGACGTTGGGGCTGCACTTATAAGAGGAACTGTTTCCATAGGTCACAGGACCGTTATTCTTTTATTGACCTTCACAAGAAGTGTGTGGTCCCCAATTCATAGATCACTATCTGATTAACAAAGTTCATAAAACCCAATCCGTTGTTGTCGGCTCCTCTTGGTTGTTTAACTACATCTGGTTTAGATGGCCAGTATCTTTTTGGTGGTCTGGTTTCCTAAGTTATGACCACTCTATTCTAGTTCAAGTGTTGGAGTCCACAGAGCAGCGGAATTTAGGAGGGTCCTTCGTCCAAAGATAACATTCACTTTCTTAGTGGTATCCCACCTGATTTCTTGGGCTAACCCGAGTTTAAAATGGTCGACTGGTTTCAATGATAATTATTTGTCATCTTCTTCAGGACCGTATATTCAGGCCTGTCTCAATAGGGTCAGGATTTCAATGAGATTGGAGAAGCTGTCATCCCATCTGCCTCCTGCATAGCTCTACTGGTTAGACGCTGTCTGTCTTGGGTGATCATTCCGCCAGGAAGGCTTCGTCTGGGGTTTCCGAATTGATCGAAGGGGCTCCGCTACCCATTGGAACCTCAGGACGCCAGGGCTCGCACTCTGTGTGTCTCGTCCAAACAGTAAAAAAAAATAATAATAATCAAAAGAGGATGCACCATATCCCCCACAGATGCACTATGGAGACAGAACAATACAGTGAAAGTTGTGATGCCCATGGCACTATTGAAAACAGCTCTGACCCACTACACCATCCCATGCACACAGGGAAAGAAGTAATTGCAGCACGAATATAAGAATCATGGTTCTGCCCCGAGCTAAACTCACACGTTGCAAATTTCATTAGCATTTGCCTCACATGTCATTAATACACAGCCGGTCACACGCTGCAAGTGATCAAAGGTACAATACCCCGGCCGGAAGGACCCTTTTTGCACCTACACATTGAATATGTTGACATGATCAACGTATGTCAAGTTTACAGATACATGATTGTAGTAGTGTGCCCATTTTCAAGGTGGATCGAGGCCGGTCCATGCTCTCATGCAGATGCATTCAGAGCAGCCAAGTTCTTGGTAAGGGAGGTATTCCCGAGGTGGGGAGTATGCAAAGTACTGAGGTCAGACAATGACCCTCACTTTGCCAATGAATTGTTTCAGCACGTAACTGCCCTTCTAGGAATTAAGCACAAGTTTGCCTGTGCATATCACCCACAAGCCAATGGCATCTGTGAACGTCTCAACGTTCTCCTAAAAGAAGAAATAGCAAAGATCCAGCAAACAACCAAAAAGAATTGGCTGTACTGCCTCCCCTTGGCCTTGTTTATGTTGAGAAATAGACCAGGGTCGGACCACCACCTCACACCCCATGAGGTGGTGACCAGACATCAGATGCACCTCCCACTCTCACCACCATCAAGGGCAATGACTGTTTGTAACAATGCAAGTACTGTTTTTGGTGAAGAAATGCATGAGTATGTCTCTTCCTTGGTTACTAGTGCCGCTTTTATCTTTCAACAGATCCAATGGACACAGGGCGGGTCGAAGAACAACCAACAGGGAGAAGCAACCAACGAGGAACAGGAACTGACTGCACAGTGGACAGTGAAAGAAGGAGATGAAGTTCTCCTAAAGAACTATCGCAGAAAGTGGAATTCCCCTAGATTCACAGGGCTCCATATAGTGGAGAAAGTAGCCCCTAGAGCTGTTAAGCTGCATGATAAGGACGTGTGGACACACATTCACAACATCAAGCCCTATAAAGCACAGACCTGCCCTCACCTCAGCGAAGGGGCCAATGCTTCAGCAACGACAACTGACAACGACACAGCGCAAGAGCCAAGTACCCCAAAATACACAAATGATCAACCACCCATAGCCCACCCCATGATCATGAGATCCCAGACAAAATAAATTAGTTTACCTAAAATTAACACTCACCAGCCACCAGTTAATGAGGAACATTGTCAATGGAATCTGCAATATACACCACACTGTGTAAACACTTGCATTATTCCTTCTCTTTTGCCTCGCACATGCAGGTATTGCACATTGTTATTGTATATGTTAGTGGATAAAAAAGAATACACGCTACTGCCCAGGTGCAAATGCTGCCCATAGACGATATACCAGAATCCCTGTCACACCAATTTGTATATATTATAAAAAGGCCAAAATACTTAAAAGCACGGAGGATATGCATCTATTATAACGCGTTTCTCCTGCTAATTGTATGCTTGTTTCCATACCTCCACGAAGCACTACCTGCCTTAAGAGATAGGACGGTAAGGAAAGCATGGGAAGAGCTTTTCGCCTGGGCATTGAATGACCACTTGATATGCAGGGCTTGAATAAAAAGTACTAACAGTAATAACGCAAATTTTGAGAGATTTTCAGGCGGGCACCTATATCATCTAAAGTAAGATAGCTGCAGGACTGCAGCAAAGGTAAGAGGTAAATGTCAGTGGTAATAGCAACTGTAATATGATAGGGATATTTTTCACCACTGGTCTGATAGCTGCCTCTGTCTGGCAGGCCTACTATGCTTTTTATTTGACGGCATCTCTCACATAACATTTCCCCTACCATGCTGCAAGGAGCATGGTGTCAGGTGGTACCAGTAGCACGGGGTCCAAAATAAAGAGGGATAAATGTAGTGTTTCTGTTGATGTACATGGGGTGGACACATATCTCACAGAATCCGCACACAACTCCAACAACATGTAGCACAAGCACATGTCCAAAATTGGTAAGGACACGACAAAGGACAACTGCTATGTGTGCTTGTTGATCCCATACGCCATGAGCTCCTCAAGAACATTTGTGGCAACTGAAATACCTGCAGAAGCCTGTTATATTTAGTGTTGTTTCAAACACGAGGACGATTTCAAGGGAAAAGAGTAACACTAAGATGGAAATCAAGGTCGACCTACCCCTATTCCTGGCAGCTGACAGAAGGACTTCAGTACATAACAGATGGACCCGACAAAGGAGAAACAAAAGAGGTTACACTGAGCTATCTACCATGCCAGTGGAGCGCAAGAGAGGTTGGGGGTGAGCCAGGGTGCTGGGAAAGGCCACTAATACTCATATATGGCAAAGTATACACAAAGACGGATGGGTGGATGGAGTTGTGGGAAGTAAACCCTTGACGTTGACAAAATCATCAGTGGTGACAGTGCAAGCAGAAAACAACAAATGCTACAAGGAATGGACAAAGAGTGCAGCATTGGTAACATGGTTTGATAAAGAAGAAGAACCCATAACAATAATTCCCCTTACAGCACCCACACTGTGTTACCAGCATGATGGAAAAATTGATGTTGGAAGGAATGAAGGATGCAAGAGAACGATCAAGCTTCCTGAGTGGGGTGCAGGAACAGCAGTATTGATGTACCACTATTGGGCCTGTGGAGCAAAGGCATACAACAGCTTGCCACCGTTGTGGAATGGAGTGTGCACTATGGTACACATCAACGTGCCATCACTAGTAGTACCACAAAAGCACGTCAACATGAAGAACTTCCCTAAGATGGACAAAGAGAACAAAAGGAAGAAGAGATCCCTGAAGGTGATAGGAATCAAGGCACAGAGTAACACTGCACACTTATCCAGAGTAAAAAGACAAGGAGAAACACTGACAGGAAATTACCTGTGGGGAAAGTCAGAAACAGCCCTGAGTGACATTCCACCCGCACACGGGCTATTTAGAAGAGCGGCTATTTTCTTTTCCTCCATTATACATCCAGATGTAAAGGCGTATGCAAATGAAAAATGGCTACAAATAACAAGATGGGAGCTGATGATGACGATTAACTCCACTGTTAACGGATTCAACGCAATAAAGGAAGAATTAAGAGCGATCAGAATGGTGGCCCTACAGAACAGATATGTGCTGGATCTTCTGACAGCTATGGGAGGAGGTGTTTGCGCAAAGATTGGAAGTTCATGTTGCACATTCATTCCTGCAAAGGACGAGGACAACAGTACGTTACCTGACGCGGTCTCACAGCTGCGCAAGATGCACACCAAGATAGAAGAAGAAGCAAAGGGAGTGAAAAAGGATGGAAGCTAGTTTTCAAACATCTGGTCCTGGAAGCCATCATGGCTCTCAGATGGCCTTAAGGTTGTGGCATGATGCGTGATTTTGGGAATGGCTTCTCTGATGGGGATAAAGCAATGGAAGGCAAGATCAAAGCGTACTGCTGAGGAAATGATCGCCATGCACGTCCTAATGCCAGCTGAAGATGACCAACACACAGGCGTCATCATCAAAGAACGTGAATGGCTGCGCCAGCAGATAATAGAAGCAGACTTGTACCTACCATCCATTAAAGTATAGAATCCAAGGAACCCGAAAAGCTATGTTGGAAAATGGGTTTATTGCAAGCCTGGTGGTGGGTGAGAATATATGTACTGGTCATTTGAAGACCATGTGGACCGGTACGGAAACTTGGCAGGAATAACGCAGGTATGGTGAGTATGAGGATATAAGAGAGTGGATAATTTTGTGGTCGACAAGTCGACCAGAGGGGGGACTGAGGAGAGAAAATGGGATGATCCCTCCCCCGATTCTCGTCCAGACCATGGCCTATGATGTCACGACCTAAGCAGCCCCGAAGGAGGAGTTCGAGCAGCTCACTGCCACCCCAGACGTCAAGATCCACCGTGGCCATGCCCCACACACCCAGGCAAGCTGCGCGTCTTCTCAACCTCGAGCTGGGACCTCGGGTGGAGCTGACACCAACCATATGGACCAACCCGATTAGACATCACCCACCAACACCGCCATCGTTAGAGATGCCATGACGACATAGCCAGCGAACAAGAACACACGTGCCACCAAGCACATAGATCAGCACACACCAACCCACACCAAGAGCATACTCAGTGCTATGACGTAGAGGACTACTCACATTCACACATGCATCGTTTTTATTTTTCACATAGGCCAACTACAGCACCGCAGAAACGCAAGACGCTAGAAGAGCTTGTGTACATGCTTGCAGACGCTTCCTCGCTACTAAAACTATGAAGATGTAGCCCTGTACATGGATTAATGCATAAGAACCCATGTCACCCCTCGTGACCCCTGTATTATGGACTGTATACCGCCACCCATGAGCTAGGACAAGGTTGGCCACAAAACCAGAGTCCCCAGGCCGGAGCAGCTCAGACAAAGCTGAAAGATGCTGATCATGCAGAACGAACCCTGACGAGAGCCCCACAGCCAAAGCCACGAAGTTGCAACTTACACGCTGCGCTTCCCACGCCAAGGTTACACCTGCTACTGCTAAACGCTCCTCAGAGCCGAAATACAAATCAAATACACGTAATTCTGCTCAAGCCACGGTCTCACAACATGTGATCAGGCCGACCTGATACAATGCCAAGCCCCAAGGACCAGAGATTCTCTGGGGTCTCACGTCTGGGACACAGATTGCAACAATGAAGTGACAAGTTGGACACCGACAGCGATGGGAAAGGGACACCCAACAGCCAATAGTCAGACCTGTCCATTGTCCACCACTGACACATAGTGATACATTGTTTCCAGCACCAGGTACACCACGAGCTGGGAACAGCGATGGTCCCAGGCTTGGGGGCTCACGGGTGAACCAATCAGAATACGAGGGGCTAACCACTGATGCCACTATAGTTTAGCCAATCACTAATTTTCCCCTTGTAACAATTCTCCTGTAGCAACTATTAGGGATGACCCAATCGTACCACCTGACCCTTTCTCTAACAATAACATTTTCCTCCATATGGGTCCATACTGACCCTACCACTCAGCGAGCCAACCCGAGATAGCGTTAGGTTTAGGGGCTAGTTTTCCCAGGTGACGCACATAGCCGCGACATATGGCTACAAAAAGGGCCTGCTTGCCCACCAGGAATGAGACGTTTCCTAGGTACCTGTGATCCGAGAACCTGTCCCTATCTGTTTTATGCAATAAACAGCAGTAACTCTTTTGTTCTTGTGTGTGCTTCATACTCTTTTGGGACGCAGGAGGAGTTGGAGCCTCCCCAACCCCGGAGGTCAGCGGACAGCCCTGCCGACCCATGGGAAATTACCCTGACAGTTTCAACCCCCCGACAATCACAGACCTGCTCACCCTGCTCCAGGCTGATCTCCAGAGCGCCATTCGAATGAGAACCGCCACCCACCTCCCTCCCCGGTGAGGTTGGCATTGGTCCTTTATATCTGTGTCACGGGCGAAATCCAGCATGTTTCAAAAACATTACCAATTACACCAATACCATAGCGGCATTGGCTAGCACACATGTGGCATTTGTACCCCTCTCACCCCTCCAAGGCAACTGAGCAGGCATACAGGAACAGGAAACAGTAACAATCAATGAATGTGCAAATGCCATGTGACACAGACATCACAATCACCCACTGCTGCACACGAAACCCTGGGGCCGCATATGATGCCATGATACTGAGGAAAAGCACCCTACCAACATTCATGCCATGCCACAGAGGACAGCTCACCTGGCTTGTGGGTAAGAAATAGGCATTCCTAACACCCAGGATAACCACCACATGCCTGGGGCACATAATGTACAGCAAAGAGTAACTAGAGCAAGTCCCATGATGCAACAACAGAAGTGCACTGTGCAAGCCCAGTACACTGACAGACCCACACCAGTACACAGACAGTGCTCATGTGATGACACAGGGTATCCTGCCATGCAAGGCAGCACAACGCATTCAGACCACCCACCACACCCATAGTAAAAATGCACTGCAACACCATAACTGAAAAGTGCTTTGCCGATGACATGCCACTGACAAACACTTGATTACTGCTGAATCACGAAAATGTGACTGACTGCACTTCTACCATGTTTGAAGAGTCACATCAACCTCACACAGTCATTTATGTCTTGCATGGGAAGCTGGCCTTCCGCATTTACCATGGCTGAGGATGCCTGTGAGGAACCCTGGCACACCACATACGAAGCCTTACGGTGAGACGCAGAGGAGGTCAAAGGCCATACATTGAGTGCATATTTGGATTTCTGAAAGCTAGATTCCGTTGCCTACGCCCCACAGGTGGTGCCCTCATGTACCAACCCGATGAAGGAGGCAACATAGTATTCATCAATGCAATGATGCACTACTTGTGCACTTGAAGGCACATTTAAATGCCACCAGAGGAAGCCCAATCAACCCCTAGCACAGATGAGGATGACTCTGAAAGTGTAAACAGGTCAGCACAGGACATAAATTGGGTTGTGATGGAAGGACCGATGGTCCGCAAGGACCTCAGGGACAATTAATCTTGACTATGCATTTATGCAACATGGAGGGCAATGATGAGCCACTGAATACACAACTTATCCAAATGTATAATGAACACCTTACACAAAAAATAACTCCAAACAGTGATTTATTCTGAACCTGACATACCCTGATCCCCAACTCCACCACTCACCCATGCCGTGAACCCCAACCCCATCACCCACCTCACACCCTGATTCCCCACTCCAGTACCCAGCCCACACCCTGCTCCCCAACTCCACCACCCAATGGACCACCTGGGCCATGAAGTGCATCTCAGCCTGCCTCTGCTCCATCCTATCAAGATGGTCCCAGATGTCCTGCATTGTGGGGCCAGGCACTGACTTGGGTGAATGGACGCTGCCATGGTCGGCCTCCTGCAGTGGACGGGGTGAACGGTGACCAGCCTAAGCCTGGCCATTGGAGGAGGACTCATGACGGTACTGGAGTGCACAGCAGACTCCCTGATGGGAAGGCAGTGTGTGCAATGGGGAGAGGCTACGCAGGGGAGAGGATTCTGCTGAGAACTGGCAGGCAGGGAACATGGGGGATTTAAAGAGGGGTTTGCAGAGTCTGGCAGCACGTCTGCTGTTCCAGCTGTGGCCTGCTGAGATTGTGTTCTGTCACTAGCACTGTGTCTCACATGAGGGGCCACAGTCACACCAGCTGTGGTTGTGTGTTGCCCTGTACCCTGTGGTTCTGCTTTTGTGATGGTGTCCTGTCGATGCACCATGGCTGTGTCCTTCCCAATGGTCACTGGGCCTGTAGATTGCACACTCACAGGTGCCTTATTTTGGGTGGAACTCTCCCACCCACAGAACTGGCTGGCAGTGTCTGCTTCCTGGTGCTGGTTGGTGCTGCTGTCCTAGAGCCTTCGGCAACATCAGCATGTTCGAGGTTGTCGTGAGTGCCTGTTGGGGTATAATTCAGATGAACATTAGAACATTGTTGCAGAGGTGCATGGTGATACAACATTGATTATCAGGTGTACAATTTCATCACTGTGCATTGTTCCTCTGGGGGGGGCATACATCATGTGTCTGCCACTGTTTTGGGACCATGTATTGGGTAGGGGCAATCAGGTGCCAGGTGTAGGATGCACTGCTTACTATGGATGTGCAACCCTGGTAAGGGTTGACCAACAGGGTGTCCTGTCCAGATGTGCGTCGGGACTGTTGAGACTTTGATTGTGGTACAGCAGTAAGGTGATTGCAATGCATTGAGATGTGTGTGAGCCAGGTGAACATGATGACGGGCATGGAGTGGGCAATGAGTGTCTCCATGGGGTATTGCTGCAGATGGGCTATGTGTCTAACATCCATGCACATGCTATTGTCAAATGGTTGCATTTTGAATGTGTTGCATGTGCAAGGGTGGTCATGATGTGCGCAGTGGGTCTGCATTGAGCCTTCAGTCTTGCATGGCTATGTTAATACTTGGATCTCATCCCCTCCACTTCCTGCCTAGCTTCCTTGTATGGGGATCATTGCTTTGCTGACTGGATTCGCTGTTGACTCAGGCCTTGAATGGATTGCGTATTCTGGCTGGTGCTCATGTCACTTGGATGGATTTCTTTTTTTTGCGGTATGCATGCAGGGTTATCCATCTATGAACGTACATTTCACACAGGTACTCACCATATTCAGCCTGGCCGCTGGATTCAAACTCTGCAGTGCCCATGTCTTCGATGCCAACCATGTGGATGTTACCGGCGACCATCTCCTCCCAGGGTGTGAGCTGGAGTGTTTCTAATGTGCCGCCTCCAGTGGCAGCTGTCTCCCTGCATTGTATTGCAATCAGGCTCCGTACTCTGACCTTGAGGTCATTCCGATGCTTTTTCATGTCCACCTCATCGCATTGGACATTTGCTACGGCCACAACCATGTCCCGGATGTCTGCCCATATGGTGTTTTTGTGCTTCTGGGCGGTCTGGCAATGTTGCTCTCCATACAACTCCTCCGAGTGAGACACCACCTGCTCAGCCAAGACAGTGAGCTTTTGCTCTGTAAATTTGGGTTTACAAATCAATTCCCATTTGGGTCTGCATTCTCATTTCGGTCACCCTTGATTTCCCCTTTCCCCCTGAAATGATTCCACTTGTCAGTTGTCCTGGATGGCACTCCTCTTTGCAGATTTTTGATGCATTGTGAATTCCAAAAGGCTGCCGCAGTGCTTTCTTTATAGGCCGCAGCGAACTTCCCCAGAAGGAAATTCCGTCTTTGGAAATTCCGCCACTGGGCATGACGGTAACGGTAATTATGCTGATTATCAATGGAATTACCACAGTTTTGTCAGGTTTAGGCGGTAACTACGCTGAGCGAAATTACCGTTACCACCAGTGGAATGTGCATGCGCACGCCACGTTGTAATTCAGCGGTAACTCCGCTGATCAACACTGCATTAACGCTAATTCTGCCCCAGCTGATTTACCACCCAAAAATACCACCAAACTCGTAATGTGGCCCAATGTCCCTAAATTAATTCCCTGATCCCAGAGGACCTGACAAGCGGACCCATATTGCTCCCTGGGTTCCTAGCCCCCAACAATCCACCCAAAAATGAAGGATACTTTTAAACCAGGTTTTAACAGAAGGAAAAAGGGGATACTAGCATGTAAATTACTGATTGTTTATGGAATAAGTGGATACACGCCCTTTGATTACAACGTATACGATCAAAATACCTAAAGAGAGTGCAAGGCCCTACTCATTTAATGTAATGCCCCTGACAACCAAGACAACTCACCCAATTATTCACTGTTTGGGACATTCTTAGATTCCAGATAAACCAAACTTGTGCCCCCACACCCTTCCTCACACACACACACACACAATTGACAATGGTTCCTGGGTAATGGAACTTCGTTCTATATTTACAACTTTTTAAAAAAGAAAATAGTTCATGGCCAAAAAAAGAACCACAGCTTCATAAATTACCCTCGGAAAAAAATGTTCTTGATAAAGTCCATACGATCTTCATCATCGAAATAAATCTGGGCGCTATCCTTTGATGTTATCATCGTTAGAGAGGGCAGGTTATGAAAAAGGTTTAAGACGTTTGCTCTGTGGCAATGGGACGAGATGTGTCACCCAAATATATTCCAGTCCCAAACAATAGCGGCTGTTCTCAGCCCCATTAGAGTGGGAATTCTGCTTTTCAGGGAGCAGTGAACATGCATAGTTCTTGGGCAAGTGTTATCTTGAAGTAACATGGGAAACCCCTTTAGAATGTAATCTTTTAGATAATGCTGAGGCTGGAGGTGGGGCCTTTGCACGGTCAGCCTCTTCCATAGAATCATCAAGTGAGCCCACCAACAGTGGTGCACATTTTTAAATCATATTATGTCCAGAAGAACCACCCACAATCCCCATAGGTTGCGCTGGTTTAAGAAATGTTAGAATGTCACACTGCTTTCCATTTTTCTTCAGCTTCTTCTCTGTCGTGGGGTGAGATGCATTAAACTCTTCAGGAGGACAATCTTGATTTACTTCATACAGGCACTTAGCAGAGGGAGGATTAAAAGCTAATATTCTATCTACTGGGTCTGTGGCTGAAAATTAGAGGATCCGTAGGAATTTTCTTGAACTTTACTTCTATTTTTCCTTATCGAGTTTAGTTTTTGTGACTTCTTAAGAGGTTGAGGTCGCAGTGAAGAAGCTTTCCTTTCTTTGTTGGCATTAGCAGAAACTTCCTGTCTGATAGGTGACTTCATCAGATCAGTACTTAACACTGATTGGCTTGTTAACTTGTCAGCAACCGTTTTTAAATCAAACAAAGGAGATGAAACAGCAACAGACTCTGAGATCGCCATAATAGATGCCTCTCAGTGACCCAGATTGACCACCTCACTTTGCTCCACAGAAAAGGTAGCCATGTTCTCCCATTGGTTAATGCTCTCTGAAATTGCTCAGGGAAACTCCATTAGTGCTAATCCTTAATGTCCTTCAGTGATACTTTGTTGGATTTTGTAATGTCAAAAATATTGTCATAAAGACATACCAACAAATTTAGGACCAAGTGAAGGGTTGGAATAGAAACCTGGCTGAAGTTATCACCATCCAATGGTCTCTGGGAGTTCATGGCCGCAGTCATGTTAAATGGCACAGAACCCTTCAGAGGAGAAGGTGATGGGTTGCAGGAGTATTGTTCAAAAGAGAGGGAACGGGTTTCCAAACTTCTTCTTCTTCGTAATTATCGGAGGCGTGGGCGGACCCACGCAGGCGCTTCCCCATCCTATAGGATGATGTGCACCGTACCCACTAATTATTATTTAGCTCCATTTAAGCTCACAACTCCTCCCACCTCCCCGTCTGCCTTACAAAATCCAACATCACACTACTCCTCCTCCTGCCTCTCTCCCCATCACCTCCCAGTAAAGTCCTCCCACTCAGCTCAGCCACACCCAACGCAGTCAACCGAACCCTCATCAATTCTCTCTCTGCAACATGTCTCTCACACCTAATCAAAAAATGTCCCACCGTTTCAGGCACCCCACACACCGCACAGTCCCTTGATTCACACTTCCCTATTCGAAATAGACAGTCATTCAGCCCCACATGACCTATCCTCAACCGATTCAGCATCACCTCCTCCCCCCTCCTCCATTCTGAACTCCCTGCATCCACCTTCACCGACACTTTCCCACGAACACCGAACATCCACCTGCCCTTCACCCCACTCATCACAGCCTTCACCTCATCCATACTCAAAGGCAACCTCACATCAACCGCTCCCTTCCTCATACCCTCACCCGCCGCCAGATCCACCAACTCATTTCCCAAAATGCCACTGTGACTGGGAACCCACGCCAACTCCAAATCCATACCCCCGCGCACACACTGATCAATCTTCATCCTAATGTCCAAAATCACATCCTTCCTATCACCATCCCCTGCCACAATCGCCTGTAACCCACTCAATGAATCCGAGAACACCACCACTTTCTCATACCCCAACTCACACACCCTATCAATCACCAATGCAATCGCCACCAACTCAGCCGTACAAATAGACACATCATGCGTCAGTCGTCCTATTTTATACTCCCCAATGCTTTCTAGATAATACGCCATTCCCACTCTCCCAGACACAGGATCCTTTGAACCATCCGTAAACACCTTGTATCCTTCCTTTCCTGCCACATACAAACTTGAATCTCTCAATACATTGGGTGCTTTGGTAGATTTGCCAGCACTGTTAGTATCAGAGATGCCCCAGTGGCTTCAGAGGCCTCTCCTGACTCCCCAATAGTGAGCAGAGGAGTCATGTTTTCAGTTACCTCACGATGCTCTGGTTCCAGATCCATTATTTTCCCCTGAAGCATTGAATTCAAGTTTGCTTCGATGCTAAGTAGCGGTGGAAATTTACTTAGTGAACAAACCAATCAATTTGAATGAAAGTAGTTTGTTGACAGAAGGATCCATGTTTGTAAGGGTAGTAAGTAATCCCGTTCATTGCGCCGATGTTGAACGTCATACTACTCTGTCTCAAGCACTAGAGGATCCAGGGTTTTGCTTCTAAGGCCATACAAGGATTCCACCCAAGCATGGTTGGAAGGGGAGATGACTACTGTAAGTGAGATACACTGCAGAATGAGAGAATAACTGCAGTACTCACCAACTACCCTTCAACAAATGCCGCAACTGCCCTTGTGATACACTCGCGTTTAAGGGTGCTTTGCGCTGAAGGAGACTTATGAAGCTCTTCCTTTTCCAGCTTGTGATCAGCCAACAAACAGAGATGACAGACTACAGGGAAATGATCCAAAACTGTTTACGTCAAATGAACGTTCAGTGCATCTTCCTTAGCCTCTGCAGGTCTGCGAGGCCACTTTCTGTGTAATTTGGGATTAAAGTGTGTGGCATGTCATATTTTGTAAATGTGTTAATGTCTTCATTTTAGGGAAGGATGCACAGTGTGCATGTAAACAGATTCAAGGTCCAATAGAAAAGAGTTTGAAACCGGCATTCCATATCCTCTGTCACGCAAGCTATAAATCTGCAAACATTTCTTCCAATCACTATATGTTAATTAACGCACATATGTAATTTGCTAAAAGATACACAATATAGAGAAAATCATGTTTGCATCAAATTTGCTGCTGAAGTAACAGGTAATAATAGCATGTTGTCAGCTCCAATCTAAATAACAGAAAGATTTTATAAAAGGAGAAAATGGACGTTGACTGAAAGTTCCATCTTTCATATATAAATTGTAGCGTTTTGCATTTGCTTTGATCGTTATTGAGTAATGAAAAATCACTTTTATTAAATGTTCATGCACCAATTGCAAACTTTTAAAAATATGCCCTGAGTTAAATTTGGAGAAAGACACCACATGTTCTCAAATTCCGTACAAAGAAAGCAAATAAAACGCCAAACAGTCCTTGCTCCATTCGTGCCATATCTCCAATATCTACATGTAATTTGAAATGGAGCAAGACATGTTCCTTTCATTGTATGGTAGAAAAAGCAGCAACACTGATGCTAAATTTGTTTGCTTCATGTTTTGCTCTGACCCAAAACATTCATTTCTTGGCAAGAGGTCACTGTTCGATGGGGACCTTCAGTCTGTGGACCATCTGGATGCATAGACAAGGTTAAGCAATATGATTTAATGAAAGGTTATGAGACGTTTTCAAGAGAAATGAAAATCAAGACTTTGTTTGATGCTATAACTTGATCGTATGTGTGTCTGTTAAATGAATAATGGGCACCACAGGGGAATTTCGTGGAGATACATAAATATAGTTAGTAGGGAAGTCTAATATTTAGAGATCGGTACAAGTGCTCACAGCCTGCTTGTTCTGTTTATGGCGAGTCCAAGACATGCATTTGTGATGGTCTGTTAAAAAGCATCTGCATTTTAGAAACAGTGGAATAATTTATGGTCGTACTGACACAAGAAAATCAGAGGATCCCAAGGGCGAGTCAATTCTAACCCACACCATGTGTTTAAACTTTAGATATACTGTTTCCTAGAAAACAGTCTGCAGCATGTGGTCTTTGTGTGTGTTTTCAGAGTGCACTAGGCTCGATAGCTAGCAGTGAAGGTTAGCAGAAGGAAAGCAGAAGACGGTGATTATTTTCGAGATCAGACTGGCCTATTTGACAAATGGTTTTTATGGCACTCAGATGTTTTGTTGTTTATACACATTGCAACTTCAAATATTTTATTTATTTGCCATGTATATTTCTGATTCTAAGACTATTCACTTATTCAAATACACCAAAAGTCAAATGAGGGCGGTATATAAGCTTCAGCACTGCCTAATCAAGAATTAATTAGGGAATAGAGGTTGAATCGAGGAGGTGGATCTTTTATCCTTGATCTTTTATCCTTGACTCATTTTAAACAGCTGCTAAATGCACTGCACAGTATTCCATGACAATTAGAAATGTAAAGTTATGTTTTTGATGCAGGTATGTTTAACAGGTATGCACTTCTTTAAAAGGTAGATTCAGCATTACATTGCAAAATAAGAAGAACTACACATACAGCTGTTGTCCTCCAGACAATCATACATATAGACTCATTCCAGCCCCATGCACATGCGTTCTGGAACACACAAACAAAATGTTCCAGAACAGGTAGAAACACACTTGCACTGACACTGTAATAGACAGGCACACATATCTTCCTACTTGCAAGGATGAACTACAAATATGACATGCTACGTACAGAAGAAACACATACATACAATGATTAATATCACAAAGGTAGAGAAAGGCAAACAGCAAAACTATTCTAGCACAGAGTTCCAGAAAATGAAGGCAGTCTCCTCATGTGTTTGCACAGTACGCAGGAATGAATGTCTTCCTTGACCTCTTGCAACTCGAACCAAATTCCCTAATCGGGATTTGGTGGATGCATGCAAATTATAGGGAGCCCAAACGGCACACGAAATGTCCTCTGGTTTTGGTGTTGTGAGCTGGACTTCAGCAGTCCAATCAAAATTGCTGGTTTAGCAGGCAAATCAGAGCCCTGTATCTGTGGAGTCACTTCCTTCTTGCAGGATTTGATTTAGTGTAATCTGTCTTTTAGTGTTATTTTGGTGGACTTTGATCGACGTTTGTGAAGATGTTAGTCATTTACTGATGGGTATAGGTTTTAGTTCTTGGTGATCCTTTTTTTACCTCTTCTGTTTGTGTGTATGTTTATTTGGCTCCTTTAGTCATCTTTTGTTTTTTATCCTTACATTCCTTCAAGGAAGAATTTTAAAAACACACCATGGACCTATCACTAGTCCACTTAAGCTTTCCATAAACACCAAGATGTTGACATCTTAGCACTTAGTCGCTTACATATGTATATTGGGAATCCAGACATTTTTATAGAGTCACTAACATATAATACAGTAAGAATTTGAAAAAAAGTGTGTATTATGTACTTAAAATGTGATTGGAAAAAATCTAATTGTTGATAAAAAAAATCATTGGGTTATGAGAAAAAAAGATTTTATAACTACAGCATATGTTTCCTAGTCACTGTCCCAAGCCTATATCTCGTTTAACTGCCTCTCTGCCACCTCATAATCGCTCAACTAGACAATTGCAGTATACTGTGAAAGTACCCCACTCAGGGAACGCCTCCAACACCTCGAAACTATAATAATGGCACATGGACCCTCATTTCAACAGACAATATCCCACCCACATCTTCAACTTCATCTGCCCTCTCAGGAGTCAATCAAATCTCCATCTATGATTCCATGTCTACCCGCCCCGATATCTCATAACACCACTAGCAGGCACAGCACCTCACCCACAGTGGGGGTGCCATAGCCTGCTCGCCCCAACACACATCCAGGCTTCTAGCCACACTTGCATCAAGACACAAGCACGATTCCCACCAGATAAATGCTCTTTTCACCTTTGTTATGTTATGTTATGTTAGTAGATTTATATCGCACGCACCAAAGCCCGAAGGCATCCAGGCGCTATCACAAGAGAAATCACGAGAGCCGGAAAGTTTCATGATGTTACTCTAACAGTCTGGTCTTTAACAGTTTCCTGAAAACCAGGTATGTTACGTTAGGAGATTTATATCACACCAAAGCCAGAAGGAACCCTCATTCCTGTAAAGCTTTAACAGCAACCTACAACCAGTATATGAAAAGCAGAATCACAAACGTATCACTTTTAGACTTTCACTTAGAGTACCATGTACAAGCTCCATGCTTCCCCAATCATGCTCCAAGACTACTGCTCATTTGATTATCCGCAACCACGTGCCTACTTACAATTCCATAATCTTACGCACTCTGAACTCCACACACATCTTCCTTTTTTTATCTGTCATCCATCATCGCAGACCTTTCTCCACTACCTTGTCAATTTGTCTACACTTTGGTCTGCACGCATCTTATAGATGCTTCACTTTTCTACTACACGCAGCTATGCACCCTTTGCTGCTCAGCGCATCAACTCGTTTCCACCAAGTATATCTACTCAAATCTACAGCCTTGTCTCTCAACTCACTTTTCAAGGTCTCTATGACACTAAAAATAGAAACAAGACGGGGTGAACGTGTTTTGAATGGTTCTAATATGAGCTTGCGGACACAGGGAACTTGCATGTTTCTCAACACTGTTTTCAAGTAGCTTTTTGACAAGAAAATATGCTTCATAATATTCATATAAGCTGTTGCCGAAGCTGTTGCTTAATGACTGCTGAAAGTTTTAAACACGGACTGCTGGAAGATTTGCCCACTGCAGGATTGTACTGTTCAAGCTAAGCAAGAACAATGGCGTCTCAATGAAAACAGTAGAGGAGTCTGAAGGTTTTCACTTCTGCCATGATTAACCTTAGCTTATTGTGACCAAAACCCCAGAAACGTGTGCCTGCCAGCTTCAACTCATATTATTACTGCATGTCTACTGCTAATAACAGCGATGTTGCAGTGGGCACAACAAGAAACATGTCGTTTACTGATGGCGTGGCATTTCGTTATTTGCTCTATATTCTGCATTTAGATAAATATGGGCACATAATCTGGGGAAACTTAGAAAAGTGACATTTCCTCGTGGTTTAATGCTTTTCTTATTTTAGATGCAGCTCATAATCAGGCCCTGAGTGTTGCTTGATGTGCGCTGGGAAATGTGCAGTTTTGGAAGAGATGCTTTAACTTCAAACTTGAAATGCTGAATTTTGAAAAAGGTTGACTGAGGACAGCTGTGACAAACATATGTTTTGACTCAGACACAATGGCAAAGCTTGCTTCATTATCTATAGCGGCCCCAGACTGCTTTTAGGATGGATCGGTGTGGGGTGCATTCTGTAATTCCAAACCGCTGGACGTTTTGTATGCATTCATTCTTCTAAGCACATTTCCAGAACTTGTAATTCCGTTTTATTAGGTTACATTTGAAGACACATGCAGGTGTTTCTTTACTTTGTGTCATGAAAAATCTATTGGTTTTTGGTGTCTTCTTCTGGGCTTTCCATATCCATAACACAGTGAGTAATATCAACTGTTAAAAAAAGTTGAATGCGTATTGATGCCCCTGTTAATGCAGTGTGTCTAGAAGTACAAAGTAGGATGGGCACCCGTTCTAATGAAATATGTATGATATGATATGCCATTTGTAACACAGCTGTACACAAGTGTTTTCTTGGAGCAAATTTACATTCGATACATCGGAGACATTCTGTGCACCACATTTGAGCTTTTTTTGATCGTGTTGCTCCAAAGAGTAATTTGGCCGTGGTGAGCCATTATATGTAGACATACCCATAGGTGGATCCTCGCAGCCAAATTCTGGTAATTTGCATGGTGGAATGAAAATGTGCAGGGCAAGAGGTGTACACCGCCGTTTGCCCTCCAGATTCGTGCTCAAGGGTGCATCTAAATGCTTGATATGGTAGGCAGCTTTTCATTGTAATCGTCGCCTGCCATTGCGTACAGCAGGCAGCATTTCATTGTTACTGTACACACTGCCTGCCATGCGTGCATGGTAGGCAGCCTTTAATTGTACACGCTGCCTGCCAATGCGAGCATGGCAGGCAGGGTGTACAATGCAGTCCTGTTGAATCTGCCTGCTTGTTTCTGGCGCATAATGCCAGTGGGCTCCATAGGGATTTGCAGTATTTGCTCTGTCATGCAATTTGTATTGCGAAGAGGAACAGAGGCAGAAGAATCGCAACCTGCGTCCCACTCCTCTTCACCACCATACAAATGAATGAAAATGTGGTGTACCGTAAACTGAATGGATTAAAGGCTTGTGCAAGGCGTTTACGCATTTCATTCATGTTACACATTGAGTAACATGAGCTTCATTGTCTTAAACTAATGAGATATAATGCAATATGCGTGCAATACACTTGTGCTGCCGCCTGCAGACATTGCATTCCATACTGAGTGCTAGCGCCATTTACAAAACCCATGCACCCCCTCACCCCCTACCGGAAAGTACAAAGTAATGCAGAACATCTAGATAATAGCACTCTGGGTACTTCAGGGGGGGTGATCAGGCAAACAATGGAAGCAATTCCACTTTACAAAATATGTCTTTTCAAGAAAAGGTGCAATGGGGAGTTACAAATAAGTAGGCCCCCAGAAAGTGAACTAGGGGTACAGGGCCTCTCAACAGTACCTTGATCTTGGGTGGTTCGACAGCATCAAACTCGGCTTCTGTGTGCTGTCCAACTGGGTTTGAGATAGGTCAAGTGGCATTGCTCCAGGCATCGAGACTGGGTTGAGACAGGGCTCTGTGCAGTTCGATGCAGAATTTGAAGAAATGCAATGCGAAGGGTCTAACAGGCCCAGGTCTGTTCGAGATGATTTTACCACTTGGTCGAGTACACAACAACTTAAGAAGAAGGTAGATAGCAAAGATGCATACCCTTCTGTTGGGGCTTGACTTTGTATCATCAGTGATTTAAAAAAAAGATTACTTTTCTCAAATCATTAATAGCAACTTAATATTTTTTAATCATTGGTTGTACATGCCTTTTATCAATCAGTGTGCATTTGGAAATTGCACCTTTATGGTGTCAATAATGTTTTGTATTTATTATGTTTATGTTCATTTATTGTGCTTTACTTTTAGAAAAAAGAAACGTGGGCAAAAGTGAACGAAATATATTTCTTATAAATACAACATAAAAACACCTCCATTCTACTACATACCACTGTGTTAAACACAGTACAATAATAATTACATATTAAGTTTATCATGAAAAAACACAATCATTGCAAAACGTACCACAGTAAAAATTAAAGAAACCTGGGTACCATTTTAGTATCCAGATTGTGATACCTAGATACTATTCAACCCCAAAACTCAGGGCGTAGAATAGAATCTATCATACAAACAAACTTTCCAAAAAATTCACATGATCCTGGTGACATAAACACCAAGTTTGCTTCTCAGGTGCAAGCTTCAATCATGGACCTATTATATGAACAGTTAGAAACCACACCTACTTTATTTTCAAAGCCATTAAAAAAAGAATACAACTGATCATTTGTGGTTTCTGTTTTTGTATTCATTCAGTCATACCTCCATAAGCTCTTTTTTTTACCTCTGACAGATTGGACCCTTGTACTTTGGTAGAAAGCTCTAGCGTGGATAATATTGTATGACATTTCTCCATCCATATATTCAGCATAGGCAACATGCTATTATCCATCAAGCTATTAGGGTTGATAAATAATGAACATATCAGAGGAGTTAATAATCTTGGTTGTATTCTTTCTATTCCTTAGGTCGTTATCTCCCAAGTAGTTGTTCAATACATTCAAAGACCTCTGTAACCCAATAGGGGTGTGATCAAAGATTGCCAGATCATTGGCATATAGGCACCAGTGTATCAGGGACAAACTCAGTTTAGGCAGGAAGGTTTTACCTGAGTAAGGGTTGCTTCTAGAGATATATTTTTAAACAGGGCTGATACCAGTACACATCCCTTGCGCAGGCCTCTCAAAGTTTCAATCTCCTGAGACATAAGTCCTACTGTGTTCAGTCTAACCTTCAAAGAGGCTCCCTTATACAAATCTACCAAAAGGGGGTACTGCTATGTAAATTACTGATTTGTTTGTGGAATTAGTGGCTAAATACCCTTGTTTCCCAACATATAATATCAAAATACATAAAGAGAGTGCCAGGATCTATGCATTCAACGGTCCAGCCAACCAAGACCACTCCCCAATTCTTCACTCTCTGGGACATTCTCAGATCAAGATGAACTAATCATGTGCTCCCCACATCCTATCTCACACACAATTGACAATGGTTGCTGGGTAATGTTCAATGATTTTGCCACAAATTTGGAACTTTCTTCTACATTTACATCTTTCGAAAAAAAGAAAATAGTTCATAATAGCCCCGCGAGCATTTCTCATACTGCATTTTCTTGTTTTGTGTTATTGAGGCCCATCTGATACGATGAGACTGGCCTACAGCTGAACACCCGTTCCAGGCCAAGCAAGGTCACAGAGCTGTGGAATGCTTGTTATGCCCCAGGCTGCCCGGGCCAGCTCATGAGCCCCTCCTGAGAAGTACACAGCTTGTGACACTGCTGGATCGAATTCCCAAGGCCTGAGGCTATCCTGCAAATATGACAGAGAAAGCATTTCACACTGCGGCTATACTCCTTCCAATTGAGCTTTTTGTTATTATATGTACTGTTTTGTGGGTGGCGAATGGGTTTAGCCACTCCATGTGTATATAAGAATGAGCCAGGCCTGGGGGGGGGCGGCAGAGCAGTATGCAGCCCTCCCATGCACTGGTCTCTTTGCATTACAGGCCATTTCTCTCTTTTTTGGTCTCCTGTGTACTATTTGTGTCTGAGTACATAAGAGGTCATGGGGAGTAGGACAATCCTGTCACAAGCCCAAAGAAAGGAGCAATTCTGTTTCAGAAAGCCCAATTTCATTCAGTAACATTGAAAGCAAATCTTGAACAAATCCATACAATCTTCAGCATAGAAATACATCTCTGTACATTATTCTTTGGCGTTATCATCCTTAGAGAGGACAGGTTATTAAAAAGGTTTTAGATGTTGCTCTGTTAAAAATGGAATGTGATTTGGCACCCAAAATATATTCCGGGCTCAAACAATACTGACTCTCCTCTGCCTCATTAAAAGAAATGTTAGAATGTGACACTGATTCTTCACATTTTTAATTCAGCTTCTTTTTTGTCATATAGTGAGATAAATTAAAACCTTTAGGAGGAAAACTTGTTTTACCTTATCCAGGGACTTAGCAGATGGAGGATTAGAAGTTAATATTCCATCTGCAGGTTCTGTGGCTGACCATGAGATGTTGCATAGCAATTTTCTTGAACTTTAACTTCTCTTTTTCCTCATTTTTCCTCATTGATTTATGTTTTTTTTGGCATCTTAATCGGAGGAGGTCACTGCCAAGAGTCTTTCCTTTCTTTGTTAGCTTTAGCAGAAACTTCCTGTCTGATAGGTGAGTTTATCAGATCAGTACCTAACACTGATTGGCGTCTTTACTCATCAGCTTCTGCTATTAAATCAAAGTAGATGAAATGGTAACTGACTCAGAGACTCAGAGACCGCCATAATAGATGCCTCTCTCTGGCCCAGATTGACCACCTCACTTTGCTCCTCGGACAAGGTAACCAAGTTCTCCCACTGCTTAATGCCCTCCAAAATCGCCTGGGGAAACTCCATTAGCACTAATATTTCATTAATGTCCTCCAGTGGTACTTCTGTAGATTTACCAGCACTGTTAGCTTCAGAAGCCACTCACAGGGCTTTTGAGGCCTCTCCCGGATCCCCAATAGTGTGGGGAGGAGCCATAATTTCAGTTTCCTCGCAATGTTCTGGTTCCATATCCATTTCCTGCGCCTGAAGCATTGGATAAGAGTTTGCTTCAATGCTAAATAACAGTGGAGATTTACTTAGTTAAAAATCCAAAGACGTAGAATGAACATAGTTGTTATGCTTGCCTCTGAGGCCCCACCTGGCATATATAAGTGCAAAATTGAGGCCACAGGGGTCTTAACAGAAGCATCCGTGGTTACAAGGGTTGAAGTATCTCCTGTTTCATTGCACTGATGTTAAACCTCATACTGCTCTATCACAACCACGGGAGGATACAGGGCTTTGGTTCTAAAGGCATACATGTTCTAGTCAAGGATTCCAACACAGGAGGGTTGGGACGGGAGGCAACCACTGTAAATGAGATAAACTATGGAATCATAGAATGAAATCAGTACTCACCAACTCCTCTTCTCTAACTGGCACAAGAGTACTTTTAATGCACTTGCGTTTGTGCGTGCTTAGTGCTGTTTGGAGCCTTACGTAGCTACTTCTTTTCCAGCACGTGATCAGGCGGCACACCGGGATGACACAGTGGAAATGGTCCAATCATTTGTAAGTAAAAAAAGAATGGCCAGTGTATCTTCCTTACCCTCTGCACATGTGTGATGTCACTGTCTTTGCTGTGATTTGGGATTAAAGTATGTGCCGTGTCACATTCTGATATCTTCATTTTGGTGAAATTATGCATAGTGTGCATGTAGATTCCAGGCTGAATAGAAAAGAGTTTTAAATTAGGCAGGCATGCAAAGCTATACACCCACAGCATTGTCATTGAAATTAGTATATGTTAAATAACGTTCAAAGATACAACATGTGGAGAAAATCATATTTCACTAAATTTACTGCTGAAAAAAACAGGAAATATTAGGATTTTCTCCTCTACAATCCAAATAACAGAACGTTTTCAGAAAAGGAGAAAACTGATGTTGACTCAACGTTTCATCTTTCACAAACAAATTGTAGTGTTTTGTATTTGCTTTGATCTTTATTGAGTAATGAACAATACTTTAAAAAAAACTTTCTTTATTAATTTTCTTACAACAAATAAACAATACCAGTCCCCGTTCATCTAGTAATCCGCCCCTCCCCAGCTGCCGCCCCCCACGCCTCACGGCAGTTCCAAACTTAGAGTTACATTTGTCCGTTTCGTACCAATTCTACCACACCATGTGCTTATTACATGTACACATTCCTTTATGCCCCAGGGTAGTGATGAACTTTCTTAGTATCTTTCAGGGGACATTACCATCCATCTCTTCAGGAGTTAATGATCGATATACGGAGGCACCGCTCATAGCCCATGTCTCATATTGATATCACACCTTCCCAAACTGGGACAGGCGGGGCGCTACTGCAACCTTAAGTACCTTTTTTTTAATGTTCTTGCACTGATTGACAACTTGAAATAATATGTCCTGAGTTAAATTTGGAGAAAAACTCCATATTTTCTCAAACTCCCTACAAAGGAAGCAAAGGAAAAAGGCATTCACTCTTTGCTCCATGCATACCCTACTATCAACTTATTTATGCTATATGAATTGGAATAAGACATTTTTCTTTCATTTCCTGTGAAAGAATGGCAGCACAAAAACTAGGGAATAAAAACAATCCAAACAACAATACACTCACTGCACCTCCTTGCAAGGAATAACAAGATGTATTACATTAAAAACGGTATCAGATGGTCCCGTAGAACCAAACTGACATGGAGCTCCCTGATTTTCCAAAGGTTTACATGTTATATTGCGGCCAACCAGAAATTAACAATATCATGCATGATAAAGAGTACAGTATAATCCCATCACCATCATTGGCTACTACCTATAGAACATGCTAATCCCCCGTATAGACCCTTGACCGATTGGCCATATCTATTCTACCCCCATTCTCATAGACACTGGTCCCCTACATCATCACTATCGAAGGCAGGTATATGATTGGCGGGTTCTTATCAATAGATTTGTAAATATGGGACCACCACGTAAAAGGGCATTAGTGCTCTAAATTGTTGCCTGACTCTTTGGCATCACAGAACCTTGTGCCCTATTCCCATGAATTTGTCATTCACAGGGTGTATACTTTCCTACTCTTTTTCCAACTAGCATTCCATTACCACTACGTTCTGGCCCCGCAGCTGGATACAATTAGTGCTTATTTGCGGACCATCGGTGCCTCTGGCCTCAACTTCTCTCCTGGGGAACCAGGAAGGGGATTTGTTTTTGGAGCTAAACTACCAGAGCCACAGCTGCAAAACAAGGCCTGTGTTCTCTTCTGTTGATCATGCACAAAATGGCAACACCTCTGCCAAGTTAACACACCAACCTCGCTTCTTCCACACTGCCTTGCTGACTCCATCTTCTGCTTATTTCAATCCGTCCGGCACATCACGCTACATCACTACAATACAACAACTAAACGCTGGCCTATAATATTGCCCTGTCTATGACCTCTGCAACCACAACATTAATAAATGTGTTGTTCTTTCTGTGTTGCTATATGTAAGAATCTAATATGTATCAGGCCTTACTAAGACAATGTATGCGTGGATGGCTGCCCAACCTTCACTCTGCTCCCACAATAGGGTTTCCTCAACCTGAACCTTTTTGCCTTCCTGGATGCTGTATGTACATCCCAATATTCCCCCCTTTAGTTAATGCTCCATTAGCTTACCCTTCATCTTACTTCCTTCATCCTTCGATACCCATGTTCTACACATGTAACATAGCACACATCTCGGGCATATTCTTCTGGGGTACATATAACAGCACCCTCCATCACCTGCTAAATCCACCCATCACTCAATATCATTTTTTGGGTCTGATGGGGGTGTGGTCATCATCCACAGGGGTTCCAAAGGTTGCTCTATTGTCACCATTCTTGGCCTGACAACCTCATCCCATCCATCATTCTGGGTGTACTTGTGAGAGGAGGAGTTTTACCCACGCTTATTGAAATCATCATCATTGGCACTCTTCAGCAAAGTCTTTGTGCAACACCTCAGGATCTGACAGGAACAGAAAATGACTAACAAAAATACTGCAATGGGAACCAGCATTTTTACAGCGATCTCTAACCACAATGGGGCCCATGAAAATATGGTATCAAACCAGTCATCTGCATTCAGTCCAGCTTCGTTCGCCATGGCAATCCTCAAATGGCCAGCATAATTTGGGGGTCATCATGTACAGCGAAACAGTCTAATTTTCTTGCAGATTCCCGATTCAATAGTAGTGAGCAATTACAGAACAGATTGTTTCTTGAGGGCCATAAGCCTAATGGTTGTCAAATCACTCTTTATTGAATGAAGGCTCTGCTCTGTCTGGAATGCCATCTGAAGCATCTTCCATCTAGTTATCTTTAGCCATTTTGCATTGGCTGCAGTGTGGATGCCTGGCACCAGAAGAGAGGTAAAACATGTTTTTGTTTTGGTAAACAACCAGTATTTGTACTGGATCGCCTTCAGTTTGTTGGAGGAGTCTTTGGGCAGGTAGTTTGATCTTTTCTGATGGTGAGCACTTATTCAGCAACAAACTTGCCTAATGGTTGGGGGGTTAGTTGGTCCTGGGACTGGCACATTTATAACTGACAGATGAGAATCAGGAACTACTAAAACCATGGAGTGCAGAGTGGTAAGCAAGCATACAGTCCTCCTTGATGGTTGGAGGTGTAAATATACATATTGGCCCTCATTACAACCCCAGCGTTAACCAATTGCGGTATTAGCGCCATGGTTAATGCCGGAAACTTACCGATTCCGCCATGTTGAAATGGGGAATTACCACCCCTTTCCAAGGTTGGCAGGGCGGTAATTCCCCATTTACCATTGGCCCTTCCCCATTCCCATTTTTGCCCCATAGGGCTCAATGGGAAAGGGGAAGGCGGTAATTACGGTACCGCAAATTGCGGTACCGTAATTACCTTCAAGGTCCCTTTGCGGGTCCCTACCTTAACGGTTGGTCCAGACCAGCCGTTAAGGTCGGGAGCCGCAAAGGGACCTCGTAGTAAGGCGTTAATGGGTTAACAACGCTGCAACCTTTTACAGCGCCGTTAACCCCTTAACGCCTGGGTCATAATGACCCCCATTGTCCACACACCCACAACACATCCATTAATACTGCAGTGCCCTCAGTTAGATCAGGAACAAACAAAGTCTTATTGCAACAGCGGTTAATTCCTGTGGGTACAGTGCCATTTCCCCGAAAGCAAAAGGAATTTTCTGCTGGCCTTTGTACTTTGGCTGGTGTTTAACTTGACTCAATCCATGTCAATTGCGGCATGTAGTTAACCCATTTTATGCCACAGTTCTGATTCACAGGTGCCACTATGTCTTCCGGAAACCCCAGTAAGCCACCCCGCTGTACAGCTCACTACTTGTGCCACCCATCTATTGTTGGAAAACAATACTCCTTCCATCGTTAACAATGGCTGTACCTTGCACTGCACCTGCCCTTTCTTATTGTCACATTCTTCATCATCCCCGTACATAATTACTACTTTTACAGTGTTCCCATGGAAAAGGCTATGTACTCTGCACAGGGCTAAGTGTAGCAGGTAGCATTTCTGGGGTATAAACAATTTAGGTGCACCCGTTGTCTGAGGCATCAAAGAGCATACATAGCAGCTGTAATTTTACCTCTCCCTCACCACATCTTGCATGTGATTATACCACATGTCCGATTTGGGGTGGTGCACATTGGCCACGGTGTGAAATATAATGCCCTTATACTGATTGTACTCTATTTCCTCCTCAGTTTTCTTCCTAATTTGTGTTATACCCAAGTGTGTTTCATTCTCTAAAACATTGCATAATCCATCCGTTTATATCCCTTCCTTTATATGCCCCACCATATCAAATAATCACACAAAAACAATATACAACCTCCAAACAAAAACAACATATAAAACGTATCTTATATATTACACAATGTCTGTGAGGTTGCGCCTGCAAATAGAGAGAAAAAACAGACATCCATGTAAACAACCACAAATCCATCACCATTGAAAAGGCATCAAATTTAGCTCTTGCATTAAAAAAGGGACTGTGATAACTAATATTTCCTCTCCCAGGTTATTTCACCTAATTGTCTTTATTGGTTTTCATCTAATATCGTCTAACTGGAAATGTTTTTTTTTTAATTTTAATAATTTTTATTCAAGGTAACAATATAATTACATGTGTTAGCACATTACAGACTTTGAGTAGAACTGGTAACCATACATAATGAAACAGAGAGAACATTTTTTTTAACATGGGAGGATATTAGCTGTATCCAAGATTTATAAACATTGAATTAGTTTGAAGTGTGAAGTTGCACAAGAATGAAGTAGAAATTAGAGATAGTACTAGTTAAACCTGGATTAATTTAATGCATATCTGTAATGAGTAACTATTATGGAGATATGGGTAGAGAAATGGGGAGACATAACAGGGAAACAGACAGCATACATACTGGATACAGAAGGGAGCAGGGTGATAGGGGGAAGATGGGTATAATAGGTTATTTCATAAAGCTGATTACACTATTTTCATATTTCATATCACAAGAATCCTCCTCTGGATCATTTTCAGATGCTCTACTTATCATTTTCCCTAAACCTGACAAAGACCCTTCCCTCGCCCAGCAATTATCGACCCATTTCTCTTATTAATATAGAAAGCAACATTTTCGCTAAAGTACTTGCAAATAGAATTGAATCTTCCCTCCCAAATTTAAAAAAAGCAGACCACACTGGCTATGTAAAAGGACGTAACATATCCTCAAATGCAAGACTCCTACTTAATGCCATTAGTCTAGTAGCCAAGGACAAAAAAGACAGACAAGAATATGCTGCCATTGCTTTGGTCGCGGAAAAAGCTTTTGACCGTGTAGATTGGAATTTTATGTTCCAATCCCTACGCTGGCATGGATTTGGTGAGAAATTTATCTCACTGGTAAAACTTCTATATTCAGCCCCCAAATCTGCTATTTATTTAAATGGACAAGCATCTTCATTCTTTTCCTTACTCAGAGGCACACGACAAGGCTGCCCCTTCTCACCACTACTATATATTCTGTCACTTGAACCACTGATGGAATCAATAAGATTAAACAAAAATATCCCAGGGATTCTAGCAGGCATCTCAATAAGCAAAATTGCTGCTTATGCCGATGATATTCTTATCCTAATAAAAAACCCTAAGCTTCACATACCAAACCTCTTAGATACTCTATCTCAGTTCGGCCATGTATCAGGATATAAACTTAACAGACAAAAATCAGAAATTATGCCATTAAATCCCTATTGCCTCAAGCATGACATCGAATCTTTTGGTCTCAAATGGTGTAGTGGATCTATAAAATATTTAGGACTTCGTTTTGCCCCTACAATTCAAGAAACCATCAAGCTCAACACTAAAACGCTATTAGATACCCAAAAGACCATACAGCCAAATGGTCCCCTCTATACCTCTCCTGGTGGGGCCGTTTGAACACAATTAAAATAATGCTGTCCCCTATTGTACTTTATTATCTTCAGCTTCTCTCCGTCCCTCTATCCCTTACCTTTTTTAAATCTATATATTCCATACTACTAAATTTTCTATGGGGAATATGAAAAAGCAGAAGAATTGCGCTAACCAAACTCAAAGCACCTTATGAAATGGGTGGTGTTAAATTCCCTGATTTCAAGCTATACCACTCTACTTTTCTCATAAAACAATCTCGCCAATGGTACACCGATCCCGAATTTGCCGATATCCCTATATGGTGTACAATAGAGAAACATATAGTTCATCCACACAATATTACCGACCACATATACATCTTTAAATACACGTCTAAGAACATCTCGGAACCTATCAAAGCATCCGTTTCAGCTCTGCAATCCTTTCTTTTCCCCCATACCAAAAACCCCAATAAATATCTATCCCCTTTACTATGGCATAATAAGAATATAGTTATTAATAAAAAGACCCTCAATCGCAAAACTGGAAATGTTTTGATCGCTTATCTTATGCTACTTGGTGGAATTATATATGCTACATTCACAGAATAGAAAACGGTTGCGCCACTTCTCTAATTGACGTATGTAAATATAATCAAAAGTGGAGTCCACTTATCGAATATCTTAATGCCTCCTCAGCAGTGTCCTTTTAATTTGTTGCCTCAGTTTGTTTTGTCTGTTCTTCCTTCTCCTCTTGTGTCTTGTATTGTCCTGTCTGTTTTATTCTTCTTTTATGTTTTTGTAGTCCTTTCAGATATATATTGCCGCAATAAATTCTTATGTTAGAATTTTGCAAGGAACTTTTAGTGCATCTCTATATTTATTGTAACCTTGATACACTACATTGTGCCTTTTAATTGCTAACTCAACTTAAATTTGTATCTTGGACTATTGGTTAGTATTTATTATAAGGGTTAATTGTTGATGATTATATCCTGTATTTATCCAATCCATCACAAAGCCTAATAAAAATTGCTAAACAAAAAAAAAATAAAAAAAGGGACTATGATAGTGTATGCACTTCAATCTCAATAAGCAACTGGGCTAAAAAGGAAACCTGGGGCACCATACACCGTAATGGGTCAATAGGAAACATAATGCAACTTATAGTGGGTCAATAATTGGATCTGTTTAGACTTTACTGGGACAATCGGACTGTATTGAAATATTAATCTTAATCTGAGTCACTACTTAGGTCAGTTTCATGAGAAGGTGGAGCGGTATCAGGTGCCTTCCTAATATCAGATAGGTAAACCGAACGCCGCAACTCTTTTACTTTATGTAATGTCGTTGATAATTCACAGGAAGAAATAAACACTTTAATAACTGGCAGGTTATCCCAAAGACTCACCGGTACCTCTCTTCCTCTCCTTATGACTGCGACCTTCCAGCAGTGGGAAGAATCTGCTTGTTCCAACAGGGGAGACGAATGCGAAAAGCCTCCAGATACCCTTTGTCCCCACTAGAAAACCAGAGAGGAGAAGAGATCTCTGGGAAACCATCTGGGGAAGAAAACCCTGTGTCGACGGCTGCAGGAAAGTAGTCTTCAATGCAGCGGAGATTCAGGTGAAGTCCGGAGACTGGTGGTCTTGAAAAAGAAATAAAATGGTAAGTACTTGCAGGTAGGTTAGAGGTGGAAATGGAAGAGAGTATGATTCAGATTACCCTTAAACCGGAGTGGGTTGCGAGGAAAGGTGCCAGCCGGAAACTTCTGAGAATCCCTAGGGTAGCATGAAATAGTGAGATTAGAACGAGTAAGAGGACCGGATAGAATCGGGTTGAGACCACGGGAGAATCTTTACCTGGATAGAAAGAAGGGCGGAGCTTGGATTAGATTCAGTAGTGAAGGGTTTGGAGCGAACGGGTGCAGTACCTGTGTCGCGTATTTCTGTAGATGTAAAAAGGGAGAAGGTAATTGAGTATGGAGACGTCGGGAAGGTGGAGGATCAGTGTCAAAGTGACGGATCTCGGAGAGTCTGAATGTCGCTTACCGCGTTCCAGAAAGGAACCGGTTAGCCGTTTGGAGCGAGAAAGTGTTGGAGTCCAGGGAGTCGGGAAACAGAGACGTGGTACGGTAGGCACTGAAATCTCAGGTAGGGGGACGGTACTTCCTGGATACTGAGGCGTGCAACATCTAGACCTGCATCATTAGTTGCAGCGGCCATCTTGCCAATAAAAATGGCCGACACCCGCCGTCCCAAGGTCCATCGGTGCCACAAGGACCAACGCCTTCTGAGAGGCGTGACACTTTAACAGCAAAGGGTGTCGCAAACAGCACAGTGTAGGGCCCCTGGGACCTTTCCTGGTTCCAGCAGTGAACAACATTTCGAACATACATTTTTGCTTCTGGAAATAATTGTAGCAGTGGCAAGTTCAATTCACATGTCCCTGATGTTATTGCTGCATCTTTTCTTCTAGGAACAATCTGTTGAGAGAGCACGTTAATGCATTTGGTTAATTCACGGAAGTACCAATGAAACTCCTCCCACAAAACTCCTGCTGCCATGTGAGCATCTGATGCTGGGCGAGTAGGAGTAAGAGGTGTGTTCATCCTTCCCCCTGTCTCTATCTCTTGCAGGGACAACGGGTGGTCATTAAATTAGGTTCATCCTTAATGTCTGTTGGCTTGAGAGTGGTATATGGAGCACAACCTATACCGAATCCTCAATAGAGATGCAATCTCCTTAATTAAATAATTTAAAAAGTGAGTTCTATTTCAGATTTTAGGACCTCACATACCCCCAACAAGGAAATACCTTATGCACTAGAAATGTTGCTGCAGATTTTGCATCTGGGTGTGCACAAGGGCCAGCCTCAGTCCAACGGGAGAATGGACACACTACAACAATAAGGTAATGGTAAGTACTACACCTGTTATACATATCCGCATAGTCAATGTGAAGCTCCCAGAGTGGCCCATTCGGATGAGGCAATCTGCCATGCAACATCCTGAGCATCTGGCTAGTGTTGTAAAGATGAGACATTGTGCACTTTTACACAAATGTTTTGAGAAATTCTTGCAAATTGTGGACAAACCAGTCCTCCAAAATATATCTGCAGCAATGCAGTGTTTCGAAACATGTGGTGGACAGTGCAGCTGCTCAAAATCAACCATTAGCAACTGCTGCGGCATTGCCACCTTACCTGTAATAGTTTGACTCCAAATCAGGTCAGTCACTCACATATCTTTCTCCTCTTGGGGTACTTTCCCGTGCAACTCAATTATTTGTGTAATCGGTACTGCAGTGAATGGACTAGTTCACTGTACCTCCTGATGTTCCACCTCTGGATACAAGGTGACATCTGGGTGCCTGTGATACTATGCTTCTTGTGTTGGCTTATCTGCATTTGGGCAGTGCATTTAACCACTGCTACTAAGGAGGGGCAAGACAATGCATGAATCAGTCTTTTTAATAAGGATGCATGCTGTACAGCTGTGCCATTGGAGCTGCAAAACCCCCTCGTTTTCCATCTGGACAACCCTGAATGTATGGTGGTGGAGACATATGCAGAACCAGAGTAAATTTCCATGAGAGGCTTACAATGCTTCAATTAAGGCATGAGTTATGCTGCCTTAACAGAATAATGTGTTGGTAATCTTTTCTGAACAACAACCTCATATAACACATCTACAAAGCACACTACTGCTGTTCCTGTTTGTCTGTGGCCAGTCTCCTGATCAATCTTCAATGTACCAACAACTAAAAGGACCTCATTCTCCTCCAGTTTGCCTACCTATGCCTGCACCAAATCATCTTTGTGACCTTCATAAGTGACACAATCAAGCACTTTGTCCACTTCATCAACAGGTATAGCAATAGAAATGTCAGGGTTCACTGTGCAGCATCTTACAATGTGAATGGATGGGGTGGAAAACATTATTTTATATGTGGAGGCCCTCTGTGGGGTTAGTGTGGATTTTGATTGTTCCAGGTGTGCAAACACAGCATGTTCTAAATATAATGTAACTGAACACCCCATAGTGATGGTTCAGATTTTCTCAACAGCAAAGGCTGCAGCTGCCACAGCCTGTTCACAGTCACAGGGAAATTGGCCCTACATTACTGAATCTAAAATACTGCTAAAATAGGGATGTTTGTTGAGCCAATACGGCTATCATTACTTGTCCGTTAGAATGTGAGAATAAACAACATGTTTTCATGTAATCAGGGGTTGCCAGTACTGGAGCATTATTTATAGCATTTTTTAATTCTTTGAAACAATTCACCATTTTGCCTGTCCATGTCAGTGACCCCTTCCTCTTCTGCACTTCTTTGAGTCCCTGCAGGAGAGGGTTTGTGTAACTAGAATAGTCAAAAATCCAAGCTGTGCAGTAGTTACACAAACTCAGTAATGGTTATATCTCTTTAATTGTAGTAGGCTGTTGTGTATTCTGCACTGCAGAAGCTCTTTCTGGAGTTACTGTTTTCTTTGCTGATGATATTATTTGTCCTAAATACGCAACTTCTTTCTGGCAATATTGGCCTTTTTCCTTGTCTTCTTGGTATCCTTTCTTTGCAATCAATGGGGGTCCTTATGAGTTGGGCGGTAAGGGATACCGGGCACCAGTAAGGAGACCGGTGTCGGTAATCCCTTACCGCCCAATTCCGAGGTCCCTTTGCAGGAACCGCAAGGGACATGTGGTCGGACCACACGTTCTTTAAGGGTCCCGCTGAGGGACCAGGGCGTAATTAGTGCCTTCCCCATTCCCATTGAGCCCTATAGGGGCTCAATGGGAATGGGGAATGGTCAAGTGAATGGGGACTTACCGGGACCGCACAGGTCAGACTCTCCCGGTAAGTCCTCATTCACCCAGACCGGACACGGACCTGGGTTTGGAGGCAGCCATGGCACAAATAGCGCCATGGCTACCTCCAAACTCGGAACGAGGGCCAATGTCAATAGTGTAATGTAATCTGCTCTGCACATATCTTCCATGGTGCTACATACTTGAAGATTGTCTACATACTAAATTATTGTAATCGCTGCATGTATTTTGCCCAAATTTATGTGTAATACTCTGATAGAAATACTCGGGGATTCACAATACCTCTGTGGGAGTCTGGTGTCTTGAAATCTCTGCCCGCAGTAAATAAACATGGTAAGAGATTGGGAATAAGGGTGGAATGGTGTTCAAGGGAATGCATTTTTCAAATTGATAGAAGTAAATGTGTGGCCTCTTTTGGTATGCTGCAAAGAATTGTGGCGTGATTCGCCACGAGTGGGAATTCTTCTTCCACTATGCTATTCATTGGATGTAAATCTTTTATGAACCTCCAATTTAACCCCTTTGCTTTTTTACAGGGTATATCACCGTATTGCAGAGTGACTCTGAGGGCACTGTGATGCCCTGCTGCCATAGCGCAACAATTGTCTCATGTATCCCTTCATCTGCTTCTCTTGACATTGGGTATTGTTGCATTCTAAGTAACACTGCTCCGCTTCAACTTAATACGTACTGTTCCTATGCTCTTGATTTTCAGCATCTTCAAATAACTATGCATCCGACAACCCACTCAATTATTGAGCAGGGCCAATACACAAAACAGTTTTCCACTCATTTCCATTGTCATCAGTCCCAATTAACAGTATTTTGTAATGCGCAATCAACACCCTCTCCAAATACAATGTGATTTACTACCTGGGACATGGTCTTGGGGCACTGCTGGTCGGAACAAAAATTCTGATGGGACTCTCCATGGCTTGTTTTGAACACCTGGCTCCAAACTCAACAACACTGTTGCTCCATACATAAACATAACATGTGCACTGGTACTCCCCTAGTAGCACCATCACTGTACAATGTTCTTGTCATCACTAGGACCATAGTGTAAGTTATCTCTGGCATGGAACACCCTACATCTTCTTTTTTAAAATTTATTTTTATCAAATTTCCATTTTGTTGACATCATCATAACAGTTAACAGTTCAACAAACGTTTCCTCCTTCGCAACCCCCCGCCCCCACCAGAAGGCAAATAGACTATTTTTGTGCACATCATTTCCCTCAGGATCCTACAATCTCCAATATCCTTATCTTCTGTGGGCACTATTGTATCATATAGTCACTTTGTAAGTAGTCCAATACCGGGCCCCAGTCTTTCTTGAAGCCCTCTTGCTCTCCTTGGATTTTATATGTTACCCACTCTAAGGACACAAATGACCACACCTTTTGGAGCCAGTCTTGTAGTGTAGGTGGTGACTGTTGCTTCCCCCTTTCAGTAATCACCAGCCATGTCACTATTAATAATATCATGAACCCCTTTGTCTGAGTTTTGGTAGGAGTTTTTGACTTCGGTTACCCCATAGCACACAGCCATACCTTTTCTCCTTTCTGATCTACTCCCTGAAACATTCTTTGCATTTGTAATTTAACCCCGTCCCAGAACATCTGTAGCTATGGACATTCCCTCCATATATCTTTCCATTCCCCTGCCTTTTTGCACCCTTTCCAGCACTGATTAGATAACTGTGGAAGCATTACATGTAACCTCTTCGGGGTATGGTGCCATTGTAACTACATTTTTGTCCACATTTCTCTTATCTGCATGGATCGAGTTAAATTTTGGAATAGCCCCCACATATATTCCCAGTGTTCCTTTGGTATTGCCTCCCCTAGGGTCTTTTCCCATTTTTTCATATAATTCCACTATATTCGTTCATCATGCGCATTCAGCAATCTATAGATATTAAAGATCAGTTTCTTAGAACCCGTGTGGGAGGTTATGTATGCTTCAAATGGCGTTGATTGTCTTGTTGCACTTGTTTAATGGATGGGGTGACCAACCAATGTTCCAGTTGCTCCTATTTAAATCAATCTTTTACTGTCAGGCCTAGTTCTTGTATACAGTTTTCAAATGACCTTACAGATTGCCCCTGGTACATATCTTGTATCTTAATACATCCTGCATCTACCCATTTCTTGTATGTTCCTTTTACCATCCCCGGTTGGAAGTCAGGGTTCCCAAACATTGGACAAAATGGAGCCAGCACATCATAAGTCTCCCTCTTCCAATTGCAGAATCTCAAGCTTCCACCCCACCCCAATACTTCACTAATCTTAATATTAGGGTGTCTGTTCTGCGCGTTTAGCCATAGCAAGCCCACTAGGGGAGTCCTTGCTACCGCTCTATCCTGCCTGGCCCAAATTTTATGCATGTCCCCCGCTGACAATTCTCTCAGCACCCGAATGTGTGCTGCTTTACAATATTTATTAAAATGTGGAAGGGCCATACCCCCTTTATTCCTTGGGGCTGTTAGCATTGCCGTGGATACTATGGGGGTCTTTTCTTCCAATTATATGATGATATTGCTTTGTGTAGAGACTTGTAAAATGTTTTTGGTACTCTTATGGGCAATGCCTGAAAAAAGTATAATAATTGAGGCAGGACTTTCATTTTTATCGATGCTATCCTCCCCCACAATGATACTGTTAGCGGGTTCCAATTTACCAAGTCATATTTAATTCTTTCTAATAGTGGAGGGTACTTTGCACTATATAATTGCCCTAAATCTTTAGTGAGTTTTAAACTGAGTGGAAGAAGGTTGAACCTCCACAGACAAACGTATGACCATTGCAGTATGTTCCTTTTGTGACCAGTCCCTTCATTGTATAAATCCAGCCCTTAAATCTAGTGGTCTCTTTGTTGTGTACCAGATGGACATTCCAGACCACACAGTAATCTCAAGGTCCTACCCCATTAAGCAGTATATTTTGTACTATACTAATACACAGTTAAGCCACCTCTCGATAGATCTAACGCTGAGCTTGGAGAATGCACTATGACCTATGCCCAATGTTAGTTAACCTGCATTTGAGAAATGTCTTTTCTTTGGTGTCAAGAGTTACAGGTTTTAGGATATGTTGGACAAGATAGAGTGTAATGGTGAATGAATGGGAATGAACGGCCACAAGGGCAAATGTCAAGTGTTTATCAAAATAAAACAATGCAAAAGCTACCTGACACCGCATGCCAAACGGATGAGCCCAGCTGACCGATTGACCTGAAACAGGGCCGGTCTTACACCAGATTGCACCCCAGGCGGGAAGCATTGTAGGCACCCCCCCACACCCTGACTGCCTCATGTCACTCTCAAACTACACCTCTGTTGTGCGACAGAACCCCTCCTCAATATGAATAAATAATTGCTATATAAATGAAGCTTGTTTTATTACATTGCAATTCAAGCACTTTACAGACGAATTCTAATGTGAAAACACAGGTGTTGCTGCCCAAGTAAATGTTTTTTCTGTCACCTGCTCTTAGGGAAGGCCTTGCCTGAATGCAGTTTCAAAGTGTCCGTACTGGCACACTGCGGTGTGACCAGCCTGCAGGGGTCTGAGGGCCCTCTGACCACTGGCCCTGTGTTGCAGCCAGATGTTCTGCTCGTACCACCTAATATGTATTTCACAAGGGGCAATACTAGACTAACCATATGAATAATTTTCTGATAGCAGATTATCATTCCAAGATGGACATTCTGGTACACTCTTATTGTACTCTTTCAAAATACCTCTCAGAGTGGGAAAGGGGGACAAATATCACCAATGAGGATTCCTGTATGCTTTGCATTAAAACACAGAGCATTTCAGGACTATACCAGTGATCCGAGATCTCTACATTTGATTAACAAGTCTGTGAAAAAAGGATTGTTGTATGTGTGAATCTCTAAATGCATAAACGATGCATGGCTTGGTGCTCACATCACGGTTCACAATACTCGCCCTAACATTAAAATGTTTTTAACCATGAACCATACATGCTCATTTGGACAGCTTACATGGTTGGATGCTAGTATTAAATGGCTGCAACATCTGGACTACATATTAAGGTAAGCAAACTGCTGCAGCACCCGGGGTGGTCAGAAAGTGGGGTGCAATACCAAACCCATATTTATCTTCTTCCAGATTGGGTATCACACATTCACTGAAGGATGCCCAGATCAGCAGATACATATTGACCTTGCCGGCTATGCTAACATAACTCCACTTGTGTACCTCAAGCGCGGCCATATCTAATATGCTCTCTGCATCTCGAATCAAAGCGACTCTGCAAATGTGCATTAGTGGTTTGCAACACTACTGTCAATGTTTTCATCCGCACCCGGCCCTCCCGCCCGCGGCCCGCCTGTCACCACCAACCAACATTAAGGCCAGCAGCCGCCAAAGGAGCTGCCACGGGCGAGCCAGCAGCACTGCCGTCCCGTCCATTGTGATAAATGACACTGACTTGTCAGTGAATTGTTATCCTTACTATGTAACTGGGTGGGCAGTTGGGATCGTGAGGTCCTCCAGTGTCGACTTTGTCACGCTGATGCGAACTTCCTTAGTGTCACATATTACTTTTCCCGCCAACAGCGTGCTCAGGCAGTCTTATTATCGCATAAAGCAGCACACAAAAAACATTATATTGCATCACTCATGTGACACACAACCATGCACAGCCTCATCTCTAAATTGCATGCACCTCTCTCTACCCGGCTTTGATAGTATCAAACATCAGGCAACTTCAAAACTCCCTGCAGGGGGTTGCACTGGTGGCCATGCACATCTAGAATGCATAGCACTAATATGAAGCATCATGTGCAGACCACGTCTCCAGCATCAGCCTTTCCAGGCACAAACCAGATACAGTTCAATCTATATAACTCCAACACGCACACTTGGCGTAGTCTCTGTTGGATGGTTATGGCCTCCCTACATTGGTTGGGATGTGCAGAACCAAATACCAGAACCCTAGCACACATTGTATGGGTCGCTGAGTGCACAACACACCACACAGCCAACCTCAGCGCAAGGTAGCATCAGGGACAAGCTTGCGGCACGACTTTGAAGCACCCCACTGTACTCACATTTCACTAGCTAGTCCCCACATATAAGCAATAGCATCCTCCAAGGTACTATCTATCTAAACAGTACACCTCGGAAAGCCAAGCTCTGCAGCCACTACTCTTACGGACAATATAACAGTGTAAAGTGACATGACAACAGCTGCGTGCTATATAAAACACTTAACATTGACAATGGACAGATGGATACCCAATCCCCCTCCTCTCCAATAGCTCCCTCTTTCCACACTTGACACTTCCATAGTTTACCGGAAAAGGAAACATTCCTGGACAGCATTCACATACGTTTTCGCTCCAAGGATGGAATGTGAAATTGCGCCTTCTTTCTTCTCGGCGCCTTTCGGGGCAGCATTGGAAAGACCCCCTGTCACTCCGGCATCCAAAATAAGAGGGCAAAGTGCAACAGGAAGTGGGAGTCTACTGGTCCAGCATTCAGGAGAAATCCCCAAGAAACGAAATCCACATGAAAAAGTCCCTCTGCCCGTTCCCTTTTGAGAATTCCATCAGCAACACTTGCAAATCCAAGGTGATAAGAGGCCACAGGAGTTCTTAATCTAAAATTAACAGCACGAATGTGCAGAGAAAACGGTTTGCGGTTACACTGCTGCCCATTAAGCAAACCCACACCCTCAGCCCAAAAAAATAAAATAAAATACAGGTGCTGAATAAAACACTTTAAAAAACAGTCCTAGAAAGAGTTCAATTTGGGAATAAATTAGGCCGTGCTGCAGGTTCAGGTAGGACCAGGCAATGGAAGGGAACAATGTTCTCCCTTGCACCTCTAACAGCGCCTACAAACACTCTCCTGGCACTAACTTGCACGCTACTGGTCTTCACAAACACACAGCCTCCCTGCACCTCCATCAGCCTGCCCCACTCGCCCATCCCAGGTAGCGGGAAGCCCCTTGTCCGCTCTATGCTCCATCTTGCGCCTTTTGGACCATTTTAAACGCCATTCCTAGCCCTGGAACAAGTCTTCATGTACATCCATGCACACTTTTACCAAACCCCAAATCCCCCTCCAGAAACTATCCGCACCCCTTTCAAAAACGCCCCTTCTTGTAGCCTAGTGCACTAACCCAACAGCCCCTTCCACTCCACATGCAGCACTCTGCACCTGTTGTTAGCCCTCCCTAACAGCCACTGGGACCCCTCTACACACCCGCCAGCCTGGTGCACCTCAATCACCCCCTTGCTTGCCTCTGCACCCCTAATCTTAACTAGCAGCCCCTGAACACACCTGGCAACCCCTCTGCAAATTCTTAGGTCGTGGCAGACCTATTATCCCCTCTATCAAGAACTTCACCCCCCTAACAGCACTATTGCAACGCGGACCGGCAGTCCCCTGCTCTCCCCCACCTGCCCCCGGCCCTCCCCTCAGCCCGGGAGAACACAGAGCGCACATCGTAGCTCACCCTTACCCGCCCACGCACGCCTGTCACCACCAACCAACATTAGGAGGGCCAGCAGCCAAAGGAGCTGCCACGGGCAGTTGCGGGCCAGCAGTGCTCCCGGCCCTAAACACTTACCTGCGCACAGTTGCACGTTGCACCACCACTCCTCTTTTGCAAAAAGAGGGGTTTACAACCACAACGCTGTCGCCAGCAGCCCCAATCAATCCCAATCTGTGTCAGATAGTTGCAGTGGACTTCTGTGCGCGCGCGCATGGCCTGGAGGAGGGCACGTGTGCCCACGAACCAGGCTGGCGCCAATGGCGCTGGCGCATCCCGGGAAGTCAATAAAGCAACAAATGTTGCAAATTGGGCTGCCAATTGCTGCCCTGCATGTGGGACGAGGCTTCCGCCCACTGCAGTGTGGTAGCAATACGAACGTAACTTAAGTTAACACATTAAATGATGCATCATTTGGCTGGCTGGCTTTGGCTGGGGGGCGCGACCTGGCCCTGGCTTTGCACTGGCTTGAGGCTCAGGCGAGCGCCCCCCTAGAGGCTGACAGACGTCAGGCAGCCGCCTCAGCTGCCTGACACAAAGACCGGCCCTGACCTGATAAGCATCATCACAGCATCACGCGGAGCCGCACCAATCTCAGCACACCGACCCCTATAGCACCCATAGGTGCCTGTCCCTAGTGATCAATCCGAATGCTTCATGTGCCCCTTAGGCCTCCCCTCTCCTGGATGACGCAAAAGCTGTAGAAAAGTAATTTGCAACATGGTTTCTGCAGAGCGCTCTCAGCATGAGCCGATTAGACTTTGCTTGCCCTATTTTAGATAAAACAACTTTTTACTATCACCAGCACTTGGTTGTGGTCTCATTCCCTCCTGAGATGTGTCCTTTTTTGACTCTTAATGGGAGTGGTTAAGTGCAAATTGGGGACCTTTCACTTTCAATACCTAGGTATGTTATATCTTTTTCTGCTTGTTTTAGTTGTGTTTTGTGACTAGGCTGTCCATCTTGTCTTGGTCTTCTGACAGATTTAAAATTTCTGATGTCTGCCTATTCATCCTTAGACCTAACTCTTGCATCAGTTTGGAAGTAATTGCTCTCAGTCTGACAGTGCTATCAGCAGGTCATCTGAGAAAGAAACAACCTTATGTGCTATTCCCGCCATTTCTATGCCTCTAATCTGTTCGGTATCTCTAATTTTTTTTAACAGTGGTACTAAATAGATCACATAGAGCAATATTGATAGGGGTAAAACTTGTTTAGTTTCCCCCGTCCTAATGCTACTGTATCTGTCACTATTCCATTCAGGGTAATACAAATTCCCAGTAGTTTGTAATTGGTTGGCACCATTTGCATAAAATGTTCCCTGAAGTCCAAGGATTCAGCATGCGAAACACCAGATACCATTTGACCCTATTGAATGCTTTTTCTGCCTCTAGTGAGACTAACATTGCTGGGGTTTGAGTTATCCCTATTTTTTCTATCAAATAGGCAATTCAGCGTGTGTTGTCAAATGTTTGTCTTGATGGTCTGAATCCCGATTGGTCATATCCAATCAGTTTGGGTAGTAAGCATGCTAGTCTATCAGCAATAACCTTTGTATATAATTTTGCTTCTAGATTGATTAATGCTATCGGCCTGTAACGTCCCGGTAATGTCGATTGCTTACATTGTTTGTGGAATAGTAACAGTTTGGCCTCATTCATTGCCGGGTGATATTCCCCTTTTTTTAAACTATTCTATAGCTTTGTGAGAACCGGAAGCTGGATATGGGTATATTTTCTATGTAATATCGCTGTAAATCCGTCCGGCCATGGGGCTTTGTTTACTGGTAGATCTTGCATTGCTTTTTTAACTTCTTCTTCCCTAATTTCTTCTTCTAACACCATCTTCTCTTCTCTCGATATCTCTCGATATCTGTCGGAGTGTTAGACTTGAAAGGTAATCTACCTGATCTTGCGGTTATCTGTTGAATATAGGTATCGGTAATATTACCTGAACACTTCCCCAATATTCTTGTTGTTTTTTTTTTTAGGAGTTGCCCTTGATTGTCGTGTAATTTTGTGATTGTTTGTATACATTGTTTGCCCCTTCAATTGTCTGGCCAAGTGTCTATCCACTTTATTAGATTTTAGCAAATGTCATTGTTTTAAGTATAGGAGACCTTTCTCTGCCTTTTACGTTCTAATGGTTTCCACTTGTCCCTGGACATGTCTTAATGCTTTTTTTAATCCATTGCTAGGGTCTTTACACATCTCTCCCTGGATGTTGCATAGTTTCCCTTCTAGTTCATTTTCCCATTGATCTCTTTGTTTATCACTTCTGGCTTTAAGTGCTATCAAGTGTCCCCTGATTACTGCCTTGAAGGCTCCTCAAATTGTCTCTTGTGAGACCTCTTCTGTCTCATGTTGGCAAAAAAAACATTCCATCTTGTCTCTTATAGCGGCTACCTGTATTGGATACTGTAGGAGGTCGGCCGGTAGTTTCCAATGCTAGAGCCCCGCTCTCCTATTTTTCATACAGATGCCCATCCACAGTGTGGCATAATCTGATAGTGAACTTGCTCCTAGTTCTATATTTTGCAGTTTGCCCATTTGCTCTGTGTACACCCAGATGTAGTCTATTCCAGACATAGAGATATTTGCATCAGAGTAATGGGTGAAGCTCTGTGATTGGCCTTTGATTACCCTCCACGCGTCTTGGAGCGCTAGTGTCTCCATTTTCCGCCGTAGGGTTTTTGAGTGTTCCTGCGATCCCTGATCCGGGTCCTTCACTTTAGGCTGCCATGCTAGATTAAGGTCCCACGCCATTATTATTTTTCCCTTAGTAAATGTTTCTAAATTAGCTAGACTATCTCGAAAGATCCTCACCTATGTACGGGAAATACACTGATGCTAACGTAATCATGTTATCTTCTAAGATCGCATTCAGGAATAAATACCTTCCCTCTTTATCCATCATTGAATCTTGAATTTGCAAGCCCATCTTATCGTGAAACGCTTTTAGTACAGTGGCTTTTTTTGCTCCTACATTAGCCTGATAAATTTGCGTATAACATCTAATTCTCAGGTCCCCCCTGTCTTTTTTACTGATATGGGTTTCTTGTAACATGAGGATATCCATTTTTTCTCTGCACAGAACATTTTCTATCTTTTTCCTTTTTACTGGGGTATTCAGTCCCCTTACATTATAGGTGAGAATTTTAATCTCCCCCATTTGAGTTCCCTCCCTCATTTGCTCTCCCTTGATTTCAGATCCTTCCACCTTCCCTAGTCTTGTGGCGTCCTGCCTCCCCTTTAAGTGCACCCTCCCACCTCTGTCCCTTCACCAACAACCCCCAACTTGGTGATTCCCTCCATCTCCCTTCTCTTCCATTGAGGATGGCCTAGGTTCTTATGTTCGCTTGGACGTACAGTCTGTCGCGCCTGGCCCTCTTCCTTTCCCAGAGAAATAGTCATTGTGGGGATTCCTAAACCCCACTAAGATTCTAGGATACTCTTTTTGTCACCCCCTTTGGGCTGCATATCTAATGGTGCCTATGTCATCTCACCCCCTTCTTTGGGAGTTGTTCTGTGACCATGTCCTCGTGTCCTCCTCCATCTAAAGTTTGTATTTTTATGTATCTGACAGTCTTTTATCTCTGTCTCATTATTTCATTTATTGATGTGCTCTTTCCCCTTTTCTGTACCATTTTCCATTCCTACTGTCTTCTTCAGCTTCTGTCTCCTCTTTCTTGGTTCTCTGCCACGTCCTAGCCTTATTCCTGTATTTTCAATATCTGTAGACCCTCCTCACATGTCATGATTCTATGCTGTGTTCCTTCCCATATAAATAAATAACACATTTTATAATGTCCATTTATATCTGACTTTTTTTGTTACTAAGAATTTCACCACTGGGCCATATCTTTTTTGTAGCGTGTCCTGTTCTAGGTCTCGGTATAGTTGAATTTCCTCACCATTCATTCAAATTTGACCCACTTCCCTTGCTTTCCTCAGAATGTGTTCCTTCTGGGAGTATGAAGTGAGTGCTACTAGTACATCCCTTGGACGTGCGCCCGGTTCTCCTGTTCTCCTTGGGCCCACGTGGTGCACCCAATCCAGCCGAACCTCCACTTCTACATTGCTTGCTAGAACGTCTGTGAAGACCTGTTGGACCACCCCTGCCAGGACATTATCCTCCACTGATTCTGCCATATTTTTAATTGTAATGTTGGACCTCCGAGATCGGTTTTCCAGATCCTCACATTGAATCTCCAGATGACGTGTAAGATGTGATATAAGTTCTAGGACTTCCACGCTTTGTTGTGCCTCCTCCTCTGCATTTTATTCTACTTTCTCTAGTGTGTCAGTTCTCTCTTCCAATGTTCCCACATCCATTCTCAGTTCCTGCAAAGACTGTTTCATTTCTTCTTTTAATGTGTCGAACAGTACATGAAATGAGGACATTAATTGCTCTTGGAATTCCTTAAACCAAGTGTGCAGCTCTTCTTTGGTTGCCTCATTGTAAGTCCTGGGCGTGTCTCTGGGGCTTGTAGTTTTTTAGATTCTCTTCCGTTTATTTGGGGGGGTTAGGGTTTCAGTGTTCCACAGATGTTTTATACTTGGCTCTTGTCTTGCATGGGTTTGAGCGGAGTCCCTTGTGCCCCTCTCCCCCTTGTTTTGGATATGTGAGGTGAGCTTTTTCACTGGTGCTATTGATTTCTTTGAACAGCTCTTGCCTCTCGTTTGTTCAGTTTGTTTAATACATGAGGGACTCAAACTGAGCGGTCTCTCTATGTTCACCCACTCTCTATCCCCTACTCCGTTCTTAGAAGTGTCTTATTTGCAAATGGCCCCACCCTGTCTCACTCTTCCTGTATTTTTATGCACTTCTTTTTGTTTCCTGGAGTTGGTGCTCCTGTTTTACAGGTCTTACAATTCAAATTGTCCCTCTTTAACCTCTGAGTTCCTTTTTTGATTATTGTTCAGTGCACAAACTTCCTTTATTGCCATTTGATCTGTCCTCCTCCACCCTTGTGTGTTGTTATAATCTGTGGCTGTGGGCAGCTGTTCTTTTTTATTTATTTTTTATTTATTTTTGCAGCTATTTATGGAGTTTACCCACTTTGTTCTGATGCACCTTGGTGCCTTTATAGTATGCCACCCTCCCTGCTGCGAGAATCGTGACCTGAATCGGAGGGCAAGCTCAGATTTCTTTCTGCCTTCATTGTTAATGCATTATCAGTTGCATGAATCTGCCTGTCGGGCACCCCGCAGATAGCCCAGTACCAGAGGTTATTTAACAAAAAGTGACAGTCAGAATTTCTGCCCGACAGGGTTGGCACACTTTACTCTCTGTCCCTTCGGGCCCACTCTGTCTTATCCCCCCTACCGCATATCGGGGGCTCCTCCTTTCGCTTTGCATGCAAGCTTCTATTCGGAGGTGGCAAGTGTCTCCCTGTAGTCCTTTTCCTTCAGGCACCGTGTGTCTCCACCTCAGATGATTATGGAGCGAGGGGGCGCCTCCTAGTTTCGGAGCTCTTCCCATGACAGCGTCTCATCGCAGGTCTCTCACACCGTCGTTTCGGCTGATGTCCGAGTCGGAGGCGTCTCTCCTTTTGGTAATAACTTCCGACACAGAGTGGCATCAGAGCTTCTGCCACTTGTTAAATTCTGGCACATGTAGCTTTATTTTACTGCTTATAGTTGCCACCAGCCGCCATCTTGGGAATCCCACTACTCCTTCTTCTGAGAATTAAATGGTCATGTTCAATTTGCTTAACAAATCACTTACCAAGAAGTATACCGGTGCAGCATTTAAAAACAATTGTGTCACTAACACCTCTTGTTTACCTACCTTGATAGGTAAATCTTCTGTAAATGGAACCAAATGTATCCCCAGAGAATACCTGTGTGTCAATATATTAGGGGAAGCACCATTTCTGCATGATTGTGTTGCACCTGTGTCAATCATAAAAACAAATGAGTGTTGCCTCTCATATCAAGGGTTCATCTTCTGGGTATGCAATGACTGACAGGACTGGGCACATGAGGGTTCCCAGTGGGCTGTATTAATCATTTTATGTGTTCAACCCTGGGAATAGGAAAGGGTTGCCACCCACCACACTTGCCCATGTGTACGATGCCCCTGTGCTGTGCGGCAAAGCATTTTGACTGATCCTACATTCCCGTTCAAAATGACCCACTTTCCCACATTACCAACTCAATCCTGCCCCACCAAATCTCAGCCCCATCCTGCCAATTCCTCCTCCTTTACCTCCCCGACCAGCCTAATATCCCCTCTTCCCCATGAATAACCTCTTGGGTAACCTCCCTGATAACCACCCTGTTATCCTCCCTCATACCCTTTGTTGTCCGGATACCCTCGGTATCCCCCATTTGTCCACTCCATTCTCTAATCCACAAGAGCTGTCCTTTGTTCCAGCTGATGTCCTCTTTGTTCCACCTGCTGTACAGGTGAAACTGTAATAACAGCTCTTTCTATACTCAATTTTGCCAACTTCTTTTGTACTAACTTTGCCTCTGCCTTCTGTGTGTGATCTGCTACTTCCTTTTCCTTTTCAAGTGATGGACTATAATCACCTGAAACTCTGCCCGTCCCTTGGCCTCCATCCCTACTTCTTTTTGAAATCCTTCTGTACTTCTTTTGGGAGTCCCTTCTTTAACATATAATAAAATATTGCTATTGTCTTGTCCCATGTTTCCCCTGTCTCAGCCATCCACATCTTCCAAATCTGTAGTATATATTTGCGCTGGATCTACATCTTTCTTCAAAGTGCATGCCATTATTCAATGTATGTCTCGTGGATCAGTATATGCTGTTTTTAGTACAGCCTACAGTCTAGCCCAACAATCGTTAAAATGTGCCCCATCATGATTCTCGTCACCCTTCCATACCATTATTCATTCCTTCTTCAGGCCAGGGCTTATACATTCCCCTTCTTGTATAAATGACCTACTCATTGTGATGCTTCATTATTTTTTGCTGGTTCAGACTGCTGTACACATATATTCAAGTGACGTCAAAGAACTCATGTTGTAACCAAGCCTAACAACATAACGCTATCTCACTTCCTAAACACTGATCCAGCAGTACCAATCTTCCTCACCCTCCCACTAATGTCCACACTTCCCATTCCCCCTCCCTTCCCTCATTGCACAGTAAATACCCCACACAACTCTCCACACCATTCAACAACCACTTCTTCACACCACAACCATTCAATAACACTGTAAATCACAAATCAATAAAAAACACAAATATATTCACAATGCTTTAGAACCTTCCTCAATCTCTACATGAGGTGAGGGCATTTACCTCCTTACACCCCCTTCTGCTGGGTGAAGGCATCCAAGGTCCACAATATATTGAACCTACACAACAAAATGACACCTATTTACAAATGGTGTAAACCCTTCCTCTTTCCGCTTGCCTTGGGAAGAGGGAATTTACCTCCTCATACCCCCTTGTACTGAGTGGAGGGTTCCCAGGTCCTCCATACAATGAACCTCACCCCTTATTTTATGCTGCAGCATAGTATTTCCGCCATTATCAGAGAAGTTCTTGTTACCCCGCTTGTCTCTTTTACCTCATAATATATACCGTAACATCACCTTAAACAAAACTACTATATACTGCCATTTGGTCATGTCATACTACACCCACTCCCCATTAACTCACTTCACACCACACACTTTCCCCTGAATGTTTTCTCTCGCAACGGTGCACTTACATTTATGCATTCTCCAGAGTTCTTCAAATACAGGGATCTGTCAACGGCATGCACAATCTTGGATCAGTGCCCTGTTCCAAATAGCAGACAGGCCTTCTGGTGACATGGCACCTGTGAACCTCTCAAGTTGTGTAGCAAGACTGGTCCATACAGATGGGCACTGCATGCCACGATACGCAGCTGGGACACCCTGACCTCACAAAGAGTCTGGGATCACGTCGGTTCATCAATTTGAAAGGACAGCAGCCCAAAAATTGTGTAATAAAAACAATCCAAACAAGAAAATAATCACTGCACCTCTTTGCAAGGGAAAACAAGGTGTATGACATGCAAAAGGGTCTCAGAGGGCCCCTTAGGACCTCTCTGACACAGAGCGCCCTGATTTTCCAAAGGATTACATGTTATATAGCAGCCAAACCACAAATTAACAATACAATGCATAATAATGAGTACAGCATAATCCAACCACCCTCATTGGCTACCATCTATAGAACGTGCTAATCCCCCCTAATAGTCCCTTGACTGATTGGCCATATCTGTGCTATCCACATTCCTTTAGACACATGGTCCCCTATATCAGCACTGTCAAACCCAGGTATATGATATGTGGGACCTTATGAACTTGGACAATCATTTTATGTGCACCCTCCTATTCCAGGCGTGACCAAAGTAACTTGGTGAGACCAAGTCTGCTTTGATTAGACAATAGACTTCCTCATTAACCCAGACACCATGGTGCACACAAACTGCACTCCTGACCGTGTACTACATTTACTGGCATCACCTCTGCTCCTTCTGTCCCAAATCACAATATGTTCCAGACATGGCTTCCCCCTTATCTCCTCCTAACCCCAGGTGCCCAGGGATGACATGACCAGAGCACCACTCTTAAGTCTGAATTCCAAGGATTTGTTTGCTTAAGTTTTGTGGTTAGGTGTAATTTATATGACAAGTCTGTCTTAGGGTGAGGGCAGTAGTGGTCTCAATCTTTGCTTGTCTCTTTGGCATACCAGAGCCTTGTGACATATTATCAGTCAGTCAAACAAGTTTATTCGGTTGTATAAAGCAACCATTAAACGACAAAAAAACACAATTATTACACTAAACAAATTACAAAATCTTAAAATTACACTTCCATAAAATGAAAAGCAAAGAACATTGCCGAAAGCAGGATACAAATACAGTAAACAATCGGACGGTTGCCTCATCAAGAACTACTACTATTATCATGAATGCGTCCTTCAAAGGCTGTTCTCCTTCCTGCTCTTATACCAACAAACATTCTGTTCACTCTATGTTCAGGCCCCACAGTTGGATACAATTAGTGCTTATCTGCGCATCTTGGGTGCCTACTTCTCTCCTGGGAAAGGGGATTTGTTTTTGGAGCTGAACTACCAGAGCCACAGCACCAAACTAAGGCCTGAATTCTCTTCTGCTCATCATATGCTAAGCCTTAACACTTCTACAAAGTTTATGCACCAACCTCACTTCTGCCAAGTTAATACCCCAACCTCACCTCTACCACACTGTCTTGCTGACTCCATCATGCTACCCTACTTCACTACAATACATCAACTAAATACTGGCCTGCAATGATACCCTATATATGACCTTTGCAACCACAACATTAATATATTTAATGATCTTTCTGTGTTGCTATATGTAAGTATCCAATATGTATCAGACCTAACTAAAACAATGTATGGACTGTCCGCGGCACAACCTTCACTCTGCTCCCACAATATTGCACTCCAATAGGTTTTCCTCAACCTTAACCTTTTTGCCTGACTTGGATGCTGTACATACATCCCAACGCCTGTTACAAAAGCACCAACACTGATGGTAAATTTTCTTTCTTCATGTTTTGCTCTGAGTCAAACTGTCTGTTATATGGTCCCTCGTGTCTTGCGAAGAGATTGCTATCCGATGGGGACCTTGAATCTGTGGACCATCTGGATGCATAGACAGGGTTAAATGATATAATTTAATGAAAGTCGGAGAGCCATTTTCAAGAGAAATGAAAATGAGGACTTTGTTTGATGCTATACTTTGATCGTATGTGTGTCTGTTAAATGAATAATGGCCACCAAATGGAATTTGTGTGGAGATACATAAATATAGTTAGTAGGAAAGTCTGATATTTAGAGATCGGTACAAGTGCTCACAGTCTGTGCATGCTATTTATGGAGATTCCAAGACATGCATTTGTTCTTTTTTGTTGAAAGCACCTGCATTTTAGAAATTTTGAATAATTTATGGTCCTACTGACTCAAGAAAATCAGAGGATCCCAAGGGCAAGCCAATTGTAACGCATACCATGTGTTTAAAATTTAGATATACTGTTTCCTAGAAAACAATCTGTAGCATGTGGTCTTTTTGTGTGTTTCCAGAGTGCACTGGACTGGAAAGTGAGAAATGAAGGTTAGCAGAAGGAAAGTAGAAGGCGTTTATTTTTTTCAAGATCACATTGCCCTGATTGACAAATGGTTTGTGGGACACCCCCATGCTTTTTTGTTTATGAACATTCCACCTTGATTTATTTGCATGTATATTTCTGTTTCTAAGACTATATACTTATTCATGTATATGAAAAAGTTAGATGAGGAAGTCATATGAATTTCAGCATTGTGTAATTCAGAATTAATTATGGTTTAGAGGTTGAATTGAGGAAATTGAAGTTTCATCCTTGACTCAATTGGATTGTTTATCATAAACAGCTGCTTCATGTACTGCACAATATACAATGACAATGAGAAATGTGAAGTAAATGGTTTGATGCAGTTAGGTTTAACAAGTACGTATTTCGAAAACAGACTCAGGATACAAAAAGTAGAGCTTAAACTACAGCTGTTGTCCTTGAGACACTCACACATAGACACATTCCTTCGCCAAGCACATACACTCTAGAACACACAAACATAAATGTTCCAGAGCATGCAGCAAACACTTGCACTGACACTATTCTAGATAAAGGTACACATGCTGATCCAACATGGATTCTTACTTAAAAGAATGAACTACAAAGATCACATGGAACCTACATCAAACACATAACTACAACAATTAACATCAGAAAGGTAATGGAAGGCAAAACAACAAAACTATTCTAGAACATAGTTCTAGTAAAAGAAGGCAGTCTCCTTTTGTGTTTGCACAGTACACCTGGGTTAACTTCTTCATGGACAGTCTTGCGAGTCAGACCGAATAGCATGGACAGATTTGGTGAATGCATGTAAATTATATGCATCCCAAACTGATCTCGAAAACTCCTTTGTGTTCTGTGAGCTTGACTTGGGCAGTCACATCAACAAGATCAATTATCTAGAGTGGGATTGGCAGGCAAATCACAGCCCTGCAGTCTCTGTGGAGGTCTGGTGGCCTTATAAAAGGTTCACATCACATTCGCTTTCTTCTTGTGGGGTCTGATTGGCTGACACTTGTGTTTTAGTGTTGTTTTGGGGGACCTAGATGCACTTTTGTGAAGTTCATAGTCATTTAGTCATGTGTGTTGTGATCCTTGTTTAACTATTTTGTCTGTGTGTTTGTTCATTGGGCCCCTTTAGTTATCTTTTGCTTTTTATCCTTACATTCCTTCAAGAAATAGTATTTAAAAAACAAGAAAAGTGTTTCTTCTTCTTTCCCCTGTCCCTTGTCCACTTTCTATAACACAAAAGATATAAAAACCCTAAAACATCTACCAACCCTTTCATTTTTTTACTGCAAAATGTTTAGAAAATTTTAGAAAAGCAAAATAGGTTTTTCCCTTTTGTGTTCCTAATTCTGATATCGTGTGACTTTTTCCATGTGGTTCCCTTACTTTGGCTTTTTCCTGCAAAATACGAAAATAAATGTTTCTTTGATGGAACGGCATCTGTGAGGTTGCGAAAGCCCCAGCTTTTTTGAATTGTATTAAAATAACATGATGCAAGTAAATCTGTTTCTGAAAGGGAGTCCGCTAATTAGACCCAGTTTTCATTAAGCTCCCGCCAAAGCATAGTGCATACATCTTCCATTGCTGCACCAATCGCCATGTCTGTTTATGATATGGTGACTGATAAGAGCACACAATTACTAACGCCACACTAATCTGAAAATTTACAAGTAGTTCTGTTAGCTCAGACCATCAGTTCGATTGCAAGCAGTTCGATTGTCCCGAGACTGTAAGCGCGGCTCAGAGTGACATGAAGGGGACACACTGCAATCACTGGATGCAGGGGTGAGTCGGAAGTAAATGAAGAGACTGTAGTGACAACATTGTTCTCCGTGTGGAGCTCTATAAACACACACGGATGGACTTCATGCTGTGTAAATCTACATGCTGGCACTGTGAACAGTGATACACAAGTGACTGGGCAAGATATTGGCATAGGATAAAGTTTCGACTTGACTGATCCTAATCAAAAGGATACATTTTGTTTGAGGTGTGTGACCTAGTCCTCACCTTCTTCGTTGAAAAATTGGAGGTGTTGTGGAACTGTAAAACTGTTGAAGACATCTTCCACCAATACTGTGGCATGAGTGTAAATTGAACCGCTCTTCTGTGTTTTGTCTTGAAGAAGGTCGAAAGAATTGTGGGCGATAGCGGGTTGCCCTCACAGACCAAAACATATGTAGACACAGTCCACACAAAATTGTAGTGGCCTAAAAAAAAGGCATACTTTGTAAAGAAAAATGGTGCCAATAGTTTAATAGAGAATAGGTTAAAAGGTGGCAAGCAAGACTGTATTGAATGTGAAGATATGAGTGTGTATGAAAGGTGGAAAAATGAGATGTTGTTGATCAAATTGATTTGTTGTAGAGTATCCATGTTGTTTTTAGTGGATCTTGAAAAATATTTTTGTAATAAATTTGATATGAACTATTGATACCCTAGAGTATTTAATACAACCTCGCAACCCCTAGATCCATTTTATATTTATAACTATATTGTTCACCTGAAGGATCGCTGGGAGTACAGGTACCATTTTGTTTTTGTTGTAATTGACTTTAGACACACTCTGAAATACCTTTTGTGGTGGGAAGGCTTTGAGTTCACAGTGGGAGTATTGAGGAGCACCATAAGTACAGCAGAAGGTGATACCTCCTGTTGTAACCATCACACTAAAAATCAGAATAATTTATGTAGTGCCTATATGTCTTTGAGAACAGTGGCCGCAACAAGCAGTGGTCTACAAACCATAGGGGCTATGAAATCTCTTATGTCCACAATTAATCTGCAAGTGCCATCACCAAAGTGGCAAGGTGTGTCATTGTCAGAGTGATAAATGCAACATCACCTCATATGTACTACATTACATGCAATCTGCAAAAAAATATGTGTATCATGGGAAGTTTGGCAAATACTATTTCACTGGAGGACTGTGGATTAGTTTGGAAAACAATACATTAGGGGAACTGTATGCTCATTGGGAACAGAAGAACATTGGGTTAGCTGATGGAACGTCTTCTGAAGGACTTGCATGTATGGTTAAGGAAGAGGATGGTCATGCTGAAACAACTTAAAAAGGGAGTAGGGCATCAAATCCCATACCCAATGCAACTTCTATCCAGCACAGACTCTGCTTATTTCTGTTCGGGACCTATTGAACCAGGACCCCTATTCCTTGAATTTCTATTTACAACAGGAAGTAGGCCAACATATTGACAGTTCAAATCCAGGCCTGATTTTTGTGTTTAGCAAAGGATCAATGAACCACTTTTTGTGATATTTAGAAAACACAATTAGCTACTGTTAGGGGGATTTTTGCACAACCCTCTGGTCAAACAGTTTGAAAACCTAATGGAAAGACCAAACTCTCGTATGGCAAGAGCAGTAGATCACTCAGGAATCAAGAATGGAGTTCCCAAGAGTCATCAGTAAAGAGCTCACCACACGATATTGAACAATATCCACTTTTTATTGCAAGTTCATAGATGCAATATCTGTGTTAGGACAAATAAGTACTCAGGTGAAACATACAAACAGCAGAATGTAATGTTGATATAATAACAGAAAATGGAAAGTTAAGGCATAACTCACTTTTTACCCTAAAATGCAACTCCATTGCCTCGAGGCAGGCACAATGCATTTAGACGTCCAGTGGGGAGTTAAGAGTAGGGACCCTAACCTTCCTAAGCAAGAGCATGCACACAGTATGTACCATCATAATAAGGATCCAACACGCCACACACAATTCAGTCACATACTCTAGGTACGTGTTAAACATAATACACATGCAACCAGCACAGTGGTAAAACACATAGAGGTAGTAAAACAGTAGTGTACAATGTCCAAAAAAGCGAATAAAGTCCAGGATCTATTTTAGGTTTACAATACCTTTGTCCAGAAGTGCACATTTTACCTCAAAGAGTAAAACTTAAGTACATCACAGTGATACAGAACACATCCAGGAGCAGGACTGCAATGCATAGATTCATAGATGCATACAATAAATTAGAGTCACTAAAACCTAGAAAAATGGCACAGTTCAGGTGAGTACTTCACAGTGTCACGTGCAGGAGTTTAAGTGTTGTAAAAAAGTGTCCCGAGGGAAATTAGAGGACAGTAGACTGAGCCGTGGATTGTTAAAAAGCCAACTAAAACTCAAATCCACCCCACAGATAAAAAGAAGACTGTATTCAACCCCAGGGGACACTGCTGGATACCCTGAAGAAGAGATCCAGTTCTGATGTCAAGTCCCAGCAACCCCAACAGAAGAGAAGCAGAGCAGGATTCAGGCCCCAATGTAAAGCAATGTAAAACTGCAGTTGGCAGCAATCTGCAGAACCTGACAAACATGGAGCAAGGGGCTCCTGAGGGTGAGTATCTTCAATAACCTACATAGCGAAGGCCACCAGGTAAGTCCTCATGGTGTTTGCTTCTTGAAATCAGTTCCCAGAACAACCCGGTAAGCATGACATTTCTTCTGTGTGGGCCGAGACAAAGGATCTGGTCACACAGAGCCTGACGGCCAACAAGATTAATTCCTTCACAATAGTGGGAACCACCATTTACAAGTTGAAGGAACAATTTAGATGGATTCAAAAAGATGTAAGAATCTGTGCATGACGGACTAGAGTGGCTCAGCAGGTAAATGTGGATGGCACACCAGAAAACATGTCTCCCTGCATCAGGACAATGGCAATGGCAACTTAAGACAACCCAGAGAAGCAGATTTGGTGGAGTGCCTGGGTCTCAACATCCTTTCAGGCTACAACAGCTTTCTGCACAAAGGCACAAGAACCTGGTTTTAAACAGTGTTAAACTGAGCCTGCATAGTCTGGTATATGGTCCCAAAATGGAAGGCCTGAGAATTACCAGCAGCAGCACAAGGAAGATGTGGGTTACCCAAAACCTGAAAATGCAAACCAGAGCATGGGCAAGAGACATCACTCCCACCAATATGGTCAGACTGGGTTTCAAAATTGTTTACAATTTCTTGTGGCACAAAATCTTTGAGCAGGTAAGGCAATCAGTGTGTCTTCCAAAAACATAGCAGAAATCAGAGTAGAAGCAGGGTTTCCCATACATGTTCCTTCACTCGGCGGGGCTGATGTCTACACGCCCACCAAAACTTTAAGGGTTTTAGGGGATTTAAAACAAACGTTTTGGTATCCATTAATTTGCGTCAGCCCCCACAACTGCCAAATATGCAGGCCCACCACACAGGCTGTGTAATGGCCTGCCAGCGCAGAGAACTGGTCTAGACCATATCAAACCACTGTATAGGGTGCTATGTTGGGATGAATAAGAACCCTCATGTGCACAATGCCCAGTTTAGGCTTCCTCAACAAACTGAACAAAGACCCTTATACGAACGGGCTGAGAAGAGGACTTAAAAACTCTTTAGTACCAAATGGCGACCATAAATTTGGCTACTAATACGGTAAATCAGCTTGCCCTTGTGAAGCTAAAACTAAATATTAGCTTCCACCAGCATACCCCCCAAACCAATTTAGGGTGAGATAATAACCCTTTGACACAATGAGGGTTCTTTAAAAATTCCCCTGAGCCTGTGTGCCTAATGGATGACCAAGGACCATATACTCTTAAGCGGTGAAAAAGGTTTATAGTGGCAGGGGGACTTTTGACCACCAAAATAAATTAGAAAACTGGCAAAACAAAGTGGAAATATTCAAAAGATGAGGAGTTCCATAACAGGAGACTGTAGAAACCCCACAAATAGAACTCTGCCCTAACAGTAAAACTTGGAAAATCATTGCTGGTGTCCATTGTGCAAACCATCAATATGACAATGGTTTTGAGGAACGGTGGACAGGTGACAGACTCTTTGTTCATCATTGCATATTTGAACATCAGGCTTCCTTTGAAAAACAGCACACTGGCTACTCAACCACCACTACCTCAATTGTTATACTACAAAAACATTGCTAACTACCAACTCTTTCAATGTAATGGCAATGTTTTGGATGTCTTAGACCAAAAGGATTGACTGCTGGGTGTGATGTCAGTGGGGGTCATTATGAGGTTGGATGTAAGAAACCGTCTTTATCGGCATGGAGCAAATACTGTGTCCATGTAGTAAAGAGCCCGCTAATAGACGGCTATTACGAGTTTGCGTGCACAAGCTTAGCGACATGCCGGTAACGATATTACTAGCATGCCCCTAAAGTCCAAAAAATGGCCCTTAGCGGCATCAAGGAAAGCGCAGACAGCACATCCGCCGGCGTCCTCCTCTTAATAACGTGACCGGCATCAATGGATACGGCATTAATGGTGACCGCTAATAGCGGTGACCGTAAATAAGCAGAACCGGAAGTAGCGTCATCGCACAGAAACGGGAAAGAGGACGGTGGGCATCTTGAAAAACGCAATCCATTGTCATCCTCACCATACAGGACCTGGAGCCATTTTCTGACTACAGATATCGACCTTCAACACCAGCATCATGCCCAAGGCTGTAAAAAAAGGTGCTTCCCAGCAGCGCAAAGAGCGCTTCAATGAGGATGAACTTACTATGCTGGCAGAGACACTGGCAGACAATGCAGAGGTTATTTTTGCAAACAGCCTCAAGAGGGAGGCACAGATAAAAAAGAAAGTGATCTGGCAACTTGTTGCCCAGAAAGTCAGTGACGTAGGCAATAGCCCCCGCACCATCAAGGATGTCTGCAAGCGATGGGCGACCTGCGCCTGAGGGTCAGGAACATTCTGTCCGCAAACCGGAGTCAGGCCATGGCTCCTGGCAGTGGTCCTAGCTAACCCATAAAGCTAAGCCGGTAGGAGGAGATATCCGCCAGCACGATTGGCATCGAGGGCATAGAAGGTGTGGGCGAGATGGAGCGTGGTGCCACCTCATCGGCGGATGGAGATGAGTGTCCTAAGAAAACACTGTAATGCGATGTATGATGATAGTCCACCAATTTGTCCATCCAAAGAGGCAATGCATGGCCCAATACATACACATTGACACATCCCTGCCTAGATGCCGTCCGCAGCACAGACACATGCACATGCATGCAGCATGGCAATGCCATACCTGACACACACCACACAAATATGAAAATGGCATAAGTCACACTGCACGCAGTCCACAACAGAAATGCATGTCACATGGCATATGCCAGCTCCAACATGAGTGACCCTGACAGATGCCTGTATGCTCCATCCATACAGCAAGCAACGTGATCATCAAAACTCCACTGCCTAATCCTCTCTAATGTGTAGAAGAGCAATAATACCAATGTATGCATTATGTTTGTCAAACCATCACTCATGCCGTCCCTCCCTTGGTCCCCCACAGGCTCAGATCCTGACAGTGAGGCCCGGGACTCACCCCCATAGGAAACTAATCCCCGGAAGAGGGCGAGGATGAAGGCAACAGGCCTTCCACATCGAAATGCCCAGACAAGCCATGACAGGCACTGAAGCCAAAAACAGCACAGGATGCCACGGCACTGGTGCTGCTAATGCCCATTGCCACAGTCCCCACAACACCTGTGTCACCTGCACAGGAGACAGTGGGTGATGGGGCACAATCAGCAGAGAACAGCGCTGTTGGGGAGTCGGCAGCTACGGCACCCCAGACAGACAAAGATGTGCAGGGCTAGGTGTGTTTTCCTGTCGAGGACCTTCCTGCAACACCCAGTCCCTCACCATCCTCCCAGGTCACACCTGTCTACTCCTACCCGACACCACACCGGAGCAGTCTGTAGGGGAGGCTATACAAGGGAGCATGAGTCCCACAGAGGACCCACATGGATTTGGGGATGTCACACATGCACCCTCCACCTCCACTGGTGTACAGGCGGGGGTGCAGCAGATAGGACACGCAGTACAGCGCCAGGAGGAGCTCACAGCCCTAGTGAGGCAGTTTGTTGCAGACAGTGCCCAGGCAAGGCAGGAGGGGCGTGACAACACTACTTCCCTGAGGCAGGCTATTGAGGCAAGCACCAAAGACTATGCGAGGAGGTGAATGCACTGAGGCAGGTCCTCTCCCGCATTGCAGATTCCATGGAGGGTGAGCATCCAGCCCCCAGACTGGAGCAAGCGGCCACCCCTTCTTCATCCAGCTTTACCCAAACCAGCGCCCTACGCAGGTCAGCGCACACCTTGCGCCGATCGGACATGCCGCCATCAGGTGCAGGAAGTGGAAGGATGTAGACGAGGCAGCCTGATTAAGGCAATGGATGCAGACACATGAAGCATTTGGTTTGACACCATGTGTGGGGGAGTTGTGGGGGGAGGTGGAGGGGGAGAGGGTGTGTGGGGAGTTGTGGGTGGAGGGGGAATGGGAGAGGGTGTGTGGGGGAGTTGTGGCGGGAGGGGGAGAGGGTGTGTGAGGTGGAGGGTTTGAGCACTTAATTCTTTTTGGACAGTTTAATCCACCCGTTGTGTAAAAAAAACCTTGAGTGGACATTCCTTATTGCATATGTGTCATTTATTGATATACAGTGCATAGTGTACATGTACTCCCACACCCAGTGCCCTCTATCCCACTTTCATGTCACCCTATGCACCCATGTGTGTTAGAAATATTGTGCAATCACTGACTGATGCACGGCATGTCCGTCCTGTGCATCGGCACCACGATGATGTGCGCCCACATCTTCTTCATCCCCTTCATCATCACCAGGTGGTTGCAGTTCAATTTCAGGGGGCAGGGGCACGTTCCGTTGGATACACATGTTGTGCAGCATGACACATGCCATGATGATCTTGGCCACCTTCTCGTGCCTGTAGAGGAGGGCCCTACCTGACCGGCTAAGGCAGCAAAACCGTGCCTTCAACAGGCCAAAGGTCTGCTCGATGACCACACGGCTACGGGTTTGGGAATGATTGTAGTCCTCCTCATGCCTGTTCTGCGGGTTCCAGATAGGGGTGAGGAACCACGGCTTCAAGGGATAGCCACTATCACCTGCATGAGAGGAAATTTAAGGTATATGTTAGTCGATTCATGATGAACAGCTGTGCTTGTCACACATGCCTGCAGATAATTGATGGTCACATGCACATGTCCCTGGTTGTATACACACATTTCTCATGCCCTCAATGTGTTCTGTGCCATGGACTTATGGTGTGTGTTGCATCTTCAAGATGATACACGGAGTACACTGCCTTGATGTTGGTCATGCATTGTGGATGCACACCGCTGTGTTTGTGTTGAATATGTGATGTGTAGAGTTCTGCATGATTTTATAACTGGCAGCATTGGCAGTAGTCTCTGCATTATCTGCCATTCAGCGCTGATTATTCCCATGGTGATATGCTGCACTTCTGTGGTGGTGGCAGCCCTGTGACATGCAGTGGATTCCCTTGGTGGTTTTGTTCCGTGCCCTCCCATGGATGCTTGCCTGTGTGGTTATTTGAAGCAGACAGCTACATAGTGAATATTCACATCATGTTGCTGGATTGTGTTACAGAGGGTGAGGTACGAGGATGGGTGGTGCACGTGTTGTGGGACGTGGGGTGGTTTTGAGTTTGGCATGTTGCAGCTTACTTCATTGCTATGGGATTTGGTTGTCAAGTTCAGTTTGGGATGCTTTGGGGCATAGTGTTTTGTGATGTGCACATTGTGCTGTCACAACAACAATGACACCATGGTGGTGTGTGTATCTATTCCCCCATTTCACTGCCATGTGCCTGCCATGCAACGTATAAAGCAGCCAGGCACATCGTCCTGCATGTCACTCCATGTAGTGTGGTAGCATGGAGTTCCTCAGGACCATTGAGTCATGAGTTGATCTGGGATATTGGGCACAACAATGTGTGATGATCTTGCTGGCGTCACATACCATCTGCACATTGATGGAGTGGTATTGCTTGCGATTGCGGTACACCACCTCCATGGCATGCGGGACCTCCAACTCCACGTAGATGCAGTCGAGGGTACCTATACAATTTGGCATGCCTGCCAGTGCTTGGAAGCCAACTTTTGTATCAAAAATCTCCTGGGGAGTCCTCGGTAGGGATATGTAGTCCCTTGTGTGCTTCACGAAGGCATCCAGCACTTGGTTCAGCATGCGAGAAAATAAGGGTTGTGATATGCCATGCATGTGCCCCACTGTGTTCTGGTAGGTGCCTCTGGCAAGGAAGTGGAGCACCAACACTACCTTCAGTAGAGGGGGGATGGTGGTGCGTATTTCATTGAGGCTGACAATGTTGTCGTGTATCATGTCCACAATGGTGGTGATGGTGTCCCGGTCCAGACGGTACAGTGTGTGGATCTGCTCAGGGGTCAGGTTAAATGGACTGGTTCTGATGCGAGGGATTGGGGGCTGCCTGCGTGGTACCACTGCCTGCACTGGTGGGGCATGCTGGCCCTGTCTCACCCTCCTTCTCCTCCTGTGTCTCCTCTGTGGTGCCTGCTGTTGTTGTTGTTGCTGGTGTAGCAATGCAAGCATTTCCTCCAGCCCCAGTATTGCTACTACTAGTGGAATTATTTTGGTGTGGGAAGGGGTGTGGGTGTGCTCCTTTTGTGCTGGCCCAGACTCCATTGCCTCCACCGATGCTGATTGTGTGCACATGTGGCAGTTGGGAACACTGCACATAGCAGTTTACGGGTGCTTCGTGTTAAGATACATTTCTGAACTCGGACCTGGAGGGGCAGAGGTTCAGAAGGCCAGCCTAGTTTCTTGGAACAGGGTAAGCTCTGGACAAGCCAGACTAATCAGGGTAGCGATGGCGGCGGTCAAGACTAAGTCTCAAGAGGGGTGAGGGTGACTGAAAGACCTCAATGAGCACACAAAGCAAGGACACTTACACATTACTCCAGACAGGTGTTATATTAAAAATATAGACACATTTATTACAAGGCCTTTGTAACATCGACCATAGCAAAGAATCACAATAATACTAAAGTAAACCAACACATCACAATCAATACAATGGGGGTCATTCTGAGGTTGGAGGTAAGGGAAAAATGATGCCGGTAAGTGATAACCAGCATCGTATACCGCTATGGCTCATTCCGATCAACCAGACCGCTATTTACGGCACCGCAAAGTACGATGCAGTAAATAGCGGTCTTGTGTCGTGCGCACGACACACCGTGCCGATATTAGCTGCATGGCGTAAACCGGAGCTGATCACAAGGAACGCACACACGTAAATATCGGCTTCCTTAAGGCTGTTAAGTACCTTACCAGCATGGAGTACATACCGGCATCTCAGAGAAGGAGTAAAGAACCCTGAACAGTAGGCCCCAGAGCCACAGGTGCACACAAGCAGCACTGGTGTAGTCAATGGAGACTGCCACATCAGAAAAGGATGACACCCACACACCACACCCCCTCCCACATCAAGATGAGACCAATAGTGGTAGCAGTACATGAAGCAGCAAGCCCTGCTTGCAAGGACACAACCACAAGAACAACACCAACAACACCAGGCCCCACCACAGAGGAGACACAGGAGGAGAAGGAGGGTGAGACAGGCCCAGCATGCAGCACCAGTGCAGCCTCCGTCACCACCCCAGCTGTCCCCATTCCCAGGCATCAGTTCCGGTCCCTCAAGCGAACCCCTGAGCAGATACACACCCTCTACCAGTTTGACTGTGACACCATCACCACGATAGTTGGCCTGACAAATTACGAGCTAAGTGAGCATCATACAAATACACACCGCTATCCCCGCTCAACTGAAGGTGGTGCCTGTGCCCCACATCCAGGCCACAGGCACCTACCAGCACACAGTGGGGCCCATGCATGGCATATCACAACCGTCCATTTCACGGACGCAGAACCAAGTGCTGAATCACCTCCTCAAGCACACAAGGGACTACACATCCCTACCATGGACTACCCAGGAGATATACAACACAAAAGTTGCCTCCCATACATTGGCAGGCATGCCGAATTTCACGGTTGCCCCTGACTGCACCCACGTCGATTAGGCGGACCTGCATGGCATGCTGGTGGTGTATCGCAACCGCAAGCAATACCACTCCACCAACGTGCAGACGGAATGCAACGCAAGCAAGAACATCACACATGGGTGGGCCCAACATCCAGGACTAACTCATGACTGAATGGGCCAGCTGAACTCCACGCTACCCTGCCGCATCGGCGACATGCAGAACGACGTGCCTGGCTGCTTGGTGAGATGACTGACGGTGTCATGCCAGTGCATTTGTGCCATGAGATGGGTGCCTGCATAAGCAAACCGGGTTGAAATGATGACGCCAATGCACGACGTTCACCCCACCAAACACCGTGCCACAAAGCCAGTGTAACGGCACATGAGTACAGATTCCCACATTGATGGAGTAAGGCACACACCTAACACAACATAACCAACATGTGACAAGGCCAAATCCCACAACACATGCACTACTCAATGGCGGCCCCCACACACCCTAAGGGCATATAGTAAGACACACTGCATATGCAGAATGTGGCTGCCTCCACCATGGGCCCACACCGGAGAGTCATCCCTGGGAGTGGATCGAACTGAGGGCAGCAGGGATACCACACCACATCACTGGTTCGGCACACCCATAGGAGTGGTGGAAGTCACCATAGCACGGATCAGAGCAGTATGATGAATATGCCACTGACTACAGCCAACACACCCAACTATGGAATCACACAGTACACAGCACTTCATGGATCTAACCTCAAGACTGCTGCATGTATAAACAATGCATGTTCTACAAGAAGTGCATGCCATAGTTCATAGACCATCTCAAAGACGCTCCCCCCTACAGCATTCCATTGCACAGGACACATATCAGGGCCATGATTGGGGTAAATGCATCCATGGACATGTGCATATGGCCATTGACGACCTGCTGCCATGTAAGACAAGTTCAGTTCTCCACCATGACAGTCCAAACACTAAACTTCATTGGCTAGACATGCAGGTGTTGGTGGCTGTCCCTTGACACCATGGTACAGGACCCCTGTCAGAAACCCACAGAACAGGCCCAAGGAGCCCTACAATACTGCCCATACCCGTGCAAGCGTGGAGATGAAGCAGCCACTTGGCTTGCATAAGGCACATATGAGTTGCATAAGCTGGTCTGGTGGGGGACCCATCTACTGCAATGTGTAGGTGTCCAATACCCCCATGTCATGTGTAATGCTGAACAAAATGTGCATCCCTTGGAACGTGGCCCTGTCCCCTGACATGGGACTGTCAACACTAGATGAAGATGGAGTGAAGGAGGAGGAGGAAGGGTCAAGATAGCATCATGGAGCCGGTACCACGGAGGGACATGTCGGGTGGCAAACATTGATTGGACATCAAAACGGAAACACAAGTCAGCAGAGGGTAGCATGACATGGGCACACAGGGCACTGGGTGTGTGGATACCTGTACACCATGCACTGTCAGACATCATAATACACATGCTCAATGATGAATCTCCACACAGGTTTAACTTTGCGACACCAACAGTGTATTGTAAATTCAACTGCATAAGTGTAATCATTCCCTCCACCGCAACCCCACCCCCTCCCTCCTCTCCCCCAACTCCTCAAAAAACCATTCCCCCCAACTCCGCAACAAACCCTCACCCACCACCCCCCTAGCCCCCAACTCCGCAACAAACCCTCACCCACCACTCCCCTTCCCCCCAACTCCGCAACAGTAGTCCGATGGTGTCCATCGAGGCCACATGTGGCAGCTATGCCAACTACTCCATTCTCCCGGGGGGCCCGGGGGAGGCATGCCCCGGCGGCACTGTGAACGCAGAGAACATCGCACTGGGCTTGCCGGGGTAAAGCGACTGGATGAGGGGGTGTGCCCTTGCTGAGGCGGCTGAGTGGTATGCGCAGCCACAAGGGCATCTGCAATGCATCCAAGGACTTCGCAAAGCCAGTTCGTACCATCCGTGACCACCTGACGCATTGCCCTCAGTTCGTCTAGCCTCTCCACCCTGGCCTGGCGTTGTCTTCAATGAACTCAGTGATGAGGCCAGTGAGCTGTGCCGCATGCAGTGCATCCTGTGATGGGGTTTCATCCCTGCAGGGATGGGGCTTACATGCCCTGACAGGGCCTCGACCGGGGGACTGGGCACGGGATTGGCGTCTCCCTGTGCTTCGCCACGTGCACCTCGGGCAGGTGTGTCAGGCTCCCCTGAGTCACTGCACGATAACTGGGGGACATTGCTTGGCTCTGGGGTGTAGACGGTGGGGTAGAACTCCTCCTCTGACACCCCACAGATGAGAAGGGGCTGTCCATGGTTTCCAGGGGGGCCGTGGCTGCCACCTCCCCAGCGATGCTCGACTCCTCTGACCTTGGGGTGGGCATTGTGGCAGGCGCCGATGCAGGGAAGGATGAGGGTGGTGCACCCTCCATGGGGCTTGGAGGAGCCGGGGTGGTTGTGTATTTCCGGGATGGTATGCAGCGGACCCTTCCATTGCCCCTGGAGGTGGTGGGGTGGCTCGTCTCGGCATCCTCGCTCTTATGCTCACTGCCTGTGGGGGTAGAAGAGAGGGACGGCATGAGTGATTGTTTGAGATGCTAATTACATTAATGGCTGCATACACATTTCAGGCATTTGGGGTTTGTGGCCTTTTGGGCGTAGCAACATGTGTCTGATTTGTACGCAGGTGTCGGAGTCACTCATCCTGGCCAGGTACTGTGCAGTCTAACTCGCACACTGCTAACCCAGATGCACAGTGTGCATCATGGAATGTGCCAGTTTGTGCACTACGTGTGATGTGCGTTATGTACTAGCAATTGGCTCAGCATGATTTGGATGGGGCGGAGGGCACCATGACAAGGTGCCTTGGACGGCCCTTGGATGTGTATTTATCATGTAACTGCCATTGGCGGTGTTGACTTTGGACACTCACCTCCATCAGCAGACGACGGTGCCCCACACTCCATTTCGCCGACGCCTTCTATGGATGAGGTCCCAATCAGTGCAGCGCATGTCTCCTCCCATGCCGTGGGTTTCATGGGGGAACTTGGGCCCCCTCCGGTCTGCTGTGCCTGACTCCGGTTAGCGGTGAGGATGCTCCGCACCCTCATCCGCAAGTCATCCCACCGCGTGCGGCAATCCCTGGGGGTGCGGAGGGTGGTGCCTACTGTGCTCACCCTTTGGGCAACTTGTGCCAAGACGTTCTTTTTACTGAGCACCGCCTCCCGGCGCATGTCCCCGCTGAACACAACATCAGCGTGCTCCTCCAGGGTGTCTACCATGGCCTGCAGCTCTTCTGCTTGGGGAGCCGGTCTGCTGACTTCTTCGGGGCTTTTGGCATTCCTGCAGGGTGTGATGGCCTTTTCCGTAGTTCAGATTGCTCCCAAGGGTGCTGCCTGATGAGGGTGGCAATGGATTGTGTTTTTAAAGATGGCCACTGCGCTCCTTCCCGTTCCTGTGCGATGACGATATTTCCGGTTCCGTTATTTAGTGGTGTCCGTAATATACGGTCTCAGTAATTTACGGACACCACTATTTCCATGGCGGTATTGTTACTTACGGTACGCATTATGCCATTAAGGGGTTTTACGGGCCCTTTTGCGGCATGTCGCTAAGTGATTTACCAGCATGGCGCAAAGCTCGTGCCCACAAAGTCGTAATGGCCCGCAATTAGCGGTCTGAGGCCAGATCAGAATCGTTCTTTGCGCCATGCCAGTAAAGCCCGGTACTTACCTCCAATCTCGGAATGAAGGCCAGTATATATACAAGACCGATGGGTCTAAGGAGCTATGAGCACGTAATATGTAGACCACCTAGATGGGGAGGAAAACAGGCAGTGTAGGTAATCATTAGACCCAGTTCGACATCAGGAATACACCTAACTATGAGGAAGCCCTACGGAGAGAGGAGCCTTATGCTCAAAAGTACCTGCATGTGCTGGTGCCAATGGAAAAAGTAGGGTATCTTCCAGGGTCTCAGGCAGTACAGGAAGGTGAGCGAAGCGATGAAGAACAAGTCCCCACTACTCAAGCAAGGCCTCCATTTGTGGGTAGAGGCAGGGAGAGAGTGCGGGATAGAGTCGCTATTTTGCAACAGAGGTATAAAAGAAACGGGCTCCTGTGCGAGGGGCCACTGGCTGGGGTATGGACTACTCACCGGTCCCCGACGCAGGCAGACCCAGACTTAGCCAGTTCAGTTCACGTTTCTGGCAGGTTCGGATGTGGTGATCAGGACGTCTCAACACCGTGTAGATTCCGCGGTAGCAGGATGCAGGGGCGAGGATGTCCCAAATGCAGCAAATGTGCACAGGTTGTTACCACAGCAGGGCAACACGGCAACCGCGTTTACTCTGGTCCGGGCGCACTCGTCTCACTTCAGACCTGGGAATGCCAAGTGTACGAAATTTGGTGTGAGGGTGGCGTGGACGCAGAGCAAGCAGTAGACCAAGTTTCGAGGGCTTCCCCAAAACGGCGGCGGTGACAGAGCAAAGCATCCTGCGTAAGCTGGTCAGCCCACTGGTTGGCCCAGGGACACTTCCAAAGAGGCTTACTTGCAGGGTTTGATGAAGGTGCCAGGAATAGTTGATCCCACTTTTCCAATGGGTCGAAGCGCCTTCGCAGACCTTCTAGGATGATCAGATGCAGAGGGGTCTCGCAGGACGCCAGCAGTTCAGGGTGCCAAACCTTCAGCGGGTCACCAGCAGTTCCTCGACTCAGCTTCTTGTTGCAGGATACTTGGCTCCTTACCGCTTGTAAGGTGTGAACTCAGGAGATCGACATGCTAGTGGTGTTTTCAGCCTCCTTTTATCCAAAGTTCCCTTCGTGCCAAAACGGAGAGGACCCAATGGGAGATCTGCTCACAAACACTCACACCATACGTGGACCTATCACACAGACCACGGTGGTCCGAGGCATTCAGGACACTCCAGACTCTCTGGCACCCAGGATATGTATTGGGAACAGACATTCCAGCCCACATCCTGGAGGCACACACAAGGCATGCAGAAGCCTGCGAAAGCATTGGGTTTTGCGGGAAAGTGCATAACCAAATAAGGACGGACCCGGGTCGGCTCGACCTGGGGAAGGTGACGGGGCAAGACGGTCAGAGGACAGGACAAAGAACCTCATGGCATGGCCATTTTGGAGCAGGCCACTCATTTGTGCCAAACGTGGTAAGCGCGGATAACATAGCGAAAAAGGGTTCAAAACACAAGAGAAACGATAGCTGCCACCAGTCCTGTCTGTGACACACTTGCACAGTTCATATTAAGTCCAGCGAGAGTTTCTAGGGCCTTTGGAATGACTAGAGACCCAAGAGCGCGGTAAAGTAAGTTACAGTGCACTCTTGTTTCATGTTGCACAAAAGCTACAACATGAGGAAAGGACTAAGGGAAACAAAGTCTCCCATTACTGACTGTCTTGAGGGCATGTCAGTTTCCCCATAAGAATTGAGCAAAAGTCCAGAGGAGTGCGGCAGAAGGCTGCGCTTCTCTGGCAAAGTCTAGATCAGGGTGTAAAACAACAGCAAAAAGTTTGGGGGTTGCCACATGGAGGGAAAATTACATACAATTATGAAATCTTTCCTAACACTCACCCCTCCCAGACTAAGGACAGGGGGAACTAATCCACCCCTGGATGAGTTTCTTGTTCAGGTCGGTTAAACATTCTGGACAACCCATCAGCATTGCTATGTTGGACACCAGGCCTATGCTCAAAAGTGAAGTCAAAGCCGTGTAGACTTATGGACCACCTAAGCAACTTTGGATTCTCTCCCTTCATGTTCATTAGCCACTTTAAGGGCTTATGGTCAGTTTGCACAGTGAAGTGGGTCCCATAGAGGTAGGGCCTCAGCTTCCGTAAGGCCCACACAACAGAGAAACATTCTTTCTCTATTGTGGACCATCTGAGCACTCTGTCCTTAAACAGGCGACTAATGAAGCCAATAGGGTGTTCCTTACCCTTCTCATCTACTTGTGATAGTACAGCTCCTATCCCAGTGTCAGAGGCATCTGTCTGCACAATAAAAGGTCTTTGGTAATCAGGGGCCCTGAGGACAGCGGCCTTGCAAGAGGGGTCTTTTAAGCCATTGAAGGCCTTCTCACACTCATCAGTCCAAGTCACCTTTTTTGGTTTCTTCGGTGTGGTGAGAGCAGTCAGAGGGGCAGCTATGGAGCCATAGTCTGCCATGAAATTTCTGTAATACCCCGTGAGTCCTAAGAAGGCTAACACTTGGGTCTGTGTAGTGGGGGTAGGCTAGTCTTGTACTGCTTGTACTTTACTGGGTAGAGGCTGTATCCTCCCTCCACCTACTTCATGTCCAAGGTAAACCACTGAGCCTTGCCCAATCTGGCATTTACTGGCCTTTATGGTCAAGTGGGCTTTCTGAAGAGTCAGTAACACAATCCCAAGGTGTTTCACATGGTCTTCCCAGGTGGCACTGAAAACTGCTATATCATCCAGATATGCAAGACAGAATTCATCCAACCCATTCAACACATGATTCACAAGCCTCTGGAAAGTGTCAGGTGCATTCTTTATCCCAAAAGGTATTACCCTGAACTGGTAAAGACCTTCTGGAGTTGAGAACGCTGTCTTCTCCTTGGCATGTTCTGCAAGGGCTATTTGCCTATAGCCTGCAGTGAGGTTGAACGTGCTGAGGTACTTGGAGGCACCCAAGGTATCCACCAGCTCATCTGTTCGAGGCAAGGGGTGTGCATCTGTCTTGGTGACAGCATTCAGAGCCCTGTAATCCACGCAGAACCTCAATTCCGAAGTACCTGCTTTTGGAACCAAAACCTCAGGGCTGGACCAAGGACTACTAGAGGGTTCAATCACCCCAAGATCTGACATTTTGTTGACCTCCGTCTTAATGTAAGACCGTACTTTGTCTGACATCCTGTATCCCCTACTTTTGGTAGGTACACTGTCTCCTGTGTCTATGTTATGTTTGCACCAAGGTGTCAAACCAGGGGACTAGTGAAAACAGGGGGGGGGAATTGCCTAAGCATACTCTTCACCTCAGCCTGCTGATCAGAAGTCAGGTGAGGGGCCACTTGGACACCCTCAAATGAGCTATCTGAAGGACTGCTTTGAAACAGGTCAGTGAGAGTTTCAGACTCCTCTTCCTCAACATTTGAAGCCAATAGCAGTGCTGCGATTTCAACTCTTGGGATCAAAGCCTTCAGCCTATTTACATGGGACACTTTTGGAGCCTGTCCAGGCCTTCCAAGGTCCATTAAATAGTGCATCAGCCAGGGGCTCCACCACTGTGTAAGGGCCTGACCATTTATCCTGTAAAGCTCTAGGCCTTATGGATTCATGATCAGGACTTGCTGACCAGGTGTGAAGTTGATGAAGGAAGCTTTCTGGTCATACCAATGTTTCACCAGGGCTTGTCCTGCCTTCAATTCATCACTAGCCAGACCCATCAGGAGTACCATCCTTTTTCTGAGCCCTAACACATAGTCTACCACGTTGGTAGTAATAGGGGGAGTGGGCATCTCCCATCCTTCCTTGACTATGACTAAGGGTCCCCGCACAGGGTTACCAGACAGAAGTTCAAAGGGGCTGAAGCCAACACCCTCCTGTGGTACCTCTCGGTAGGCAAACAGTAAGCATGGTAAAAGAAGATCCCATTTTCTTCTTTGAGGTTCTTCCAAAGCCCCAATCATACTTTTTAAGGTCCTGTTAAACCGTTCCACCAGACCACTGGTCTGGGGGTGGTATGCGGAAGAAAACTTGTAGGTGACCCCACATTCCTTCCACATAGCCTGCATATACTTCGACATAAAGTTGCTGCCTCTGTCAGACACAACTTCTTTAGGGACGACAACCCTAGTAAAGATGCAGAGTAAAGCTTTTGCGACTGACTTGGCAGTCACAGTTTTCAATGGGATGGCCTCAGGATATCTGGTGGCATGGTCGACCAATACCAGGATAAACCTATTGCCTGAGGATGTTTGGGGGTCAAAGGGACCAACTATGTTGATCCCTACCCTCTCGAATGGTACTCCCACAACTGGGAGTGTTACCAATGGAGCTTGGATTGTTGAACCACTCTTACCAGATAACTGGCAGGAGGCACAACTCCTGCAGTGACTTTCTACTTGCACCCCCATCTTGGGCCAGTAGAAGTGCATGGATAACCTTTGCTTGGTCCTCTTAATACCAAGGTGACCAGCAAGGGGCACTTCATGCACCAGCTGCAGGAGGAAGGGTCTTACAGCAAGGGGAATCACCAACCTCCTATGGTTTCCTTCTGTAGACTCTGTGGGCTCACTATACAGGAGTCCACCTCCCCAATAAAACTGTTGCTTTCCAGAAGGTTCACCCTCAAGCTTGGAGCAGGCCTGTCTCCTTAGGCCTTCCAGAGATGGGCACTCACGTTGGCCTTTATTGAATTCTTCCCTGTCAGGACCACCTTCTACTAACAAATCGTTTAGTTCAGGATGGTCATTGGGGTCAAATACTTCAGGCATCACCACATCCTTGTCAGGTCCGGGTGATTGACCAACTACCTCCACCACAGTGGTAGGCGAGTTAGGGGGAATATTCTCTTTCCCTCTTCTTGGTTTCTTGACTCCTTTAGCCTTGGGTTTCCCCTTTGGCTGGGGCAGAGCATTGGTCTTGGCTAGTGCTGCCCTCGTTTGAGACCTTGTGTAGGGTCTGTCAGCAGTATCTCCCACAAGCCCTAAAGCTCTGAGATCATTGCCCAATAAGACCTTTCCTGGGACACTCCTCTGAATGCTCACTGGAATCCTGACTGCTGTACCATTGATAGTAAGATTTACAGGTATTACTGGGAACATGAGAGGTGGGCTGCCAGCCAACCTAGCGGGCATCAGAGTAGCTCTGGCAACTTCCTCTGGGTCTACCAAGGTAGAATTCACTACAGTTCGACTGCTCCCACTATCCCTAAGAGCTAGAGTATCTACTCCATTGATCAGCACACTGTCTTTAAAGTAGTGGTTGGTGTTATCTGGAATCCTAGCATAAGCCTCTGTGACTTTAGGCTCCCAGGAACCCAGGGAAACTAAAACTAGCTCAGCTTCTATCCCATTGGGGAAGGAGTCTGAGGAGAAGGATGCTCCGGTAATCTCTTCTTCCTCGTAGGAGGAGAAGGCCAGATTAGCAGAGTGGACCCCCAAGGTTTTGACCTTACATCTGGGATCCCCCTTCACGTGGTCAGTTGCTCCACAAGCAAAACAAGATCCATTGGGTATGTTTACATAGGGAGGCTTATTATAACCAGAGTTCTGTTTCGGAGGCTGACCTCCACTACCCTGTGAGTTCTCTTATGTTTTACCCTTATTTTTCTTTTTGCGGCTCTTTTGGGAAGAAGATTTATCAGTTTCCCCACCCTCCTTATCTTTGGACTTTTTCCCTTCCTCCTGCTTACCAGGATGAGTCTTGTCCTTATGGGACACTCAATCTGACACCCATAGATCTGCTGAAATGGCAAGCTTCTTAGGATCTATCTCCTTTGAATCTGCCAAATGCTGCTTACGCTCAGGGGAAGAAGATGCAAAAATATGTTCCAGCATGACAAGACTTATCATATCTTCAAAGGTAGAAACCTTATAACCTTCGACCCAGCCAGTCAAGTTTTTTAAGGATTCAGTTACATAAGATACCCAAGTACCACCTTCTTTTTTCTTATACTCTCTGAATCTTTTTAAGTATTGGGCAGGAGTCTTTCCAAACTTTAAAATGAGAGTCTGCTTCAACATTGCAAAATCTGCTCTCTCAGCTTTCGACATTTCCATATTGGCACTGGAGCCAGAATGGGGCAATCTGCTAAGTAACCAGGCAATTTTATCAGCATTGTCAACTTGTTGAACTTCACATGCATACTCAAATGAATTCAGCCAGTCCATAATGTCATTCTTTTCCTCATACACACTGAGCAGATCTTTTGGAAACCTTGGATGAGAGGAGGCCCAGACCCATGTCCAGGACCCTTGGCTCCATTGGCAACTTGAAGCTTGGCCAGTTCCAACTGGTGATCCCTGTCTTTCTTTTTTTCTGCCTGTTCGATTTTTAGTTTGGCCATATTGAAATCAAGCTCCTTCTGCCTAAACAGCAGCTCTTGCTTCTTGAATTCAAGTATGGCCTCCCCATCAGCACTGGCAGAGGAAACATTGGACATTTCATCCTCCCTGTCCTCGTGTTCACTGTGGACCAGTGCAGTGGCAGAACTGTCAGTTCTACCAATGAGAGCAGCCCCACCTACTTCTGCACTGTCCTCTGAAGCTATAGCACTAAGCTGAGCTTTTTGCCAGGCCATGATTCTTTGGATCATTTCCATTTTGGTGCTGTGAGAGGAGACACCTCTCTCAGCACACATCTTTTTCAATGTTTCAGATTCAGAAGCATTTAAAGTTAACACAGTACTTGTTTCCATACTGTTAGATAGGACTATGGCCTTTAAAAAGTTATACTACGAAAATTCACTATGTGTCCTGGAAGGAATAACTTGAAATGCCTTTGCTTGTGTGCAACACTGGATACCTTCAGTCCTATCCCACCGCTGTATACCAATTTGTTAAGATGGATTTCTGAACTCGGACCTGGAGGGGCAGAGGTTCAGAAGGCCAGCCTAGTTTCTTGGAACAGGGTAACCTCTGGACAAGCCAGACCAATCAGGGTAGCAATGGCGGCGGTCAAGACTAAGTCTCAAGAGGAGTGAGAGTGACTGAAAGACCTCAATGAGCACACAAAGCAATGACACTTACAAATTACTCCAGACAGGTGTTATATTAAAAATATAGACACATTTATTACAAGGCCTTTGTAACATCGACCATAGCAAAGAATTACAATAATACTAAAGTAAACCAACACATCACAATCAATACAATATATATACAAGACCGAGGGGTCTAAGGAGTTATGAGCACGTAATATGTAGACCACCTAGATGGGGAGGAAAACAGGCAGTGCAAGTAATCATTAGACCCAGTTCGACATCAGAAATACACCTAACTATGAGGAAGCACTACGGAGAGAGGAGCCTTATGCTCAAAAGTACCTGCATGTGCTGGTGCCAATGGAAAAAGTAGGGTATCTTCCAGGGTCTCAGGCAGTACAGGAAGGTGAGCGAAGCGATGAAGAACAAGTCCCCACTACTCAAGCAAGGCCTCCACTTGTGAGTAGAGGCAGGGTGAGAGAGCGGGATAGAGTCGTTATTTTGCAACAGCGGTAGAAAAGAAACGGGCTCCTGCGCGAGGGCCACTGGTTGGGGTATGGACTACTCACCGATCCCCGCCGCAGGCAGACCCACACTTCGCCAGTTCAGTTCACGTTTCTGGCAGGTTCGGATGCCTTGATCAGGACACCTCGACACCGTGTAGATTCCGTGGTAGCAGGATCCAGGGGCGAGGATTTTCCAAATGCAGCAAACGTGCACAGGTTGTTACCACAGCAGGGCGACACGGCAACCGCGTTTACTCTGGTCCGGGCGCACTCGTCTCACTTCAGACCTGGGAATGCCAAGTGTACGAAATTCGGTGTGAGGGTGCTGTGGACACAGAGCAAGCAGTAGAGCAAGTTTCGAGGGCTTCCCCAAAACGGCGGCGGTGACAGAGCAAAGCATCCTGCGTAAGCTGGTCAGCCCACTGGTTGGCCCAGGGACACTTCCGAAGAGGCTTACTTGCAAGGTTTGATGAAGGTGCCGGGAATAGTTGATCCCACTATTCCAATGGGTCGACGCGCCTTCGCAGACCTTCTAGGACGATCATATGCAAAGGGTTCTCGCAAGACGACAGCAGTTCAGGGTGCCAAACTTTCAGCGGGTCACCAGCGGTTCCTCGACTCAGCTTCTTGTTGCAGGATACTTGGCTCCTTACCCCTTGTTCGGTGTGAACTCAGAATATCGACATGGTAGCGGTGTTTTCAGACTCCTCTTATCCAAAGTTCCCTTCGTGCCAAAACGGAGAGGACCTAATGGGAGATCTGCTCACAAACACTCACACCATATGTGGACCTATCAGGGACCACGGTGGTCCCAGGTATTCAGGACACTCCAGACTCTCTGGCACCCAGGATGTGTATTGGGAACAGACATCACAGCCCACATCCTGGAGGCACACACAAGGCATGCAGAAGCCCGTGAAAGCGTTGAGTTTCGCGGTAAAGTGCATGACCAAATATGAACGGACCCGGGTCAGCTCGACCTGGGGAAGCTGAAGGGGCAAGACGGTCAGAGGACAGGACAAAGAACCTCCTGGCATGGCCATTTTGGAGCCAGGCCACTCATTTGTGCCAAATACGGTAAGCGCGGATAACAGGGCGAAAAAGGGTTCAAAACACAAGAGAATCTATAGCTGCCACCAGTCCTGTCCGTGACACACTTGCACAGTTCATATTAAGTCCAGCGAGAGTTTCTAGGGCCTTTGGAATGACTAGAGACCCAAGAGCGCGGTAAAGTAAGTTACAGTGCACTCTTGTTTCATGTTGCACAAAAGCTGCAACATGAGGAAAGTACTAAGGGAAACAAAGTCTCCCAGTACTGACTGTTTTAAGGGCATGTCAGTTTCCCCATAAGAATTGAGCAAAAGCCCAGAGGAGTGCGGCAGAAGACTGTGCTTCTCTGGCAAAGTATAGATTAGGGTGTAAAACAACAGCAAAAAGTTTGGGGGTTGCCACATGGAGGGAAAATTACATACAATTATGAAATTTTTCCTAACACTTCGCGATGCCGGTATTGCCGGCATGCCGGTATTCCGTATTTGCGCCTTCATGATGCCGGTATTTGCATGTCCTCCTGTTAGCGACATCCCAGTATTGCCGGCCTGAAGGCCCACGTGCCCTTGCACATGCCGCTTTTAGCGGCAACGTTATTAGCAGCGCCTCTGATACTGGGTTCTTGGGTCGGAATAGCCCAGAGCTGTATGCAGTCATTGTTCCATTACCTCCAACCTCGTAATGACCCCCAGTAACAATGGTAGCAACAATTTGTGTGCATTGGCGGATAGCAATGATCACAGTGTGTTCTATTTTTGCACACTGTTTGAACCACATACTGCAGAACTTCTTAAAGGATAGTTCCGGGACTTTTTTTTTATTGTCCCTACGGTTCGGCCATGTGTTTTTAAGCATAACTCGGTAGATCGTAGAAAACTTTCCTATGGACCTTACCCGACTTTTCGTCCATTAACGCACTCGAAATCAGCCGCCATTTTCTGATAATCCTATCATTTCCCCCCATCGCCCTGGCTGCACTGCTTTTGTGGCACTAAATCAAATCCCCCGCCCCTGAGCCTGACATCAGCAGACGCGTACCGCCCATTTCCCAACGCCAAAGCACGTTTCGTGTCAACAATCGCTGCGCCTCAGCTAATGAAGTGTCGCCATGGAAATGGCAGGACGCCTCTTTCCTCAATAAGTATAAACACACCGTTTCACAACACACAGCAGCAGATTTTCGATTCCATTACTCTCTCTGTGTTACTTTGAGTATTCTGTGACTCGTTTCTGTGCTCTGGTCAGCTACCTTCGCCGCTTCTAGGCCTTGTGAACACCTGTACCATCTCTGTAAATTATTTTACTTTCTTTACCACACAATGGCTACAATAATGCCGTATATGTACGAGCCCGAGTACACCGAGGAGGAACTACTGGAAAGGCAAGCACGCGAAAACAATGGGGATTCTGACGGCAGTTGGGAGGACCAGTCAACGGATGAAGAGCCTGGACCATGTCGCATGGACGGCGTCTCCACCTGGTGCACGTGCAATCGGTGCGAGCTAATGCCAACTGAGGAGGAGAACTGCTGCTGCCGTGAAAATTCCGGGTGCTTGGCCTACATTTCGGAAGGCGAGCCAAGTCCGCAATGCATCGCTGAGCTGCCAGAGTTCAGGGAAGCCTGCCTCTCACGGACCGTGTTGAGGATGATGATGGTGCTTATGCACGAACTTCGCGGCACTGTTCATCCGCGTAATCCGAGTAACGAGTAAGTATACTCTGGTTGTGATGTCAGTGATGCCACTACTATGTCATGGTCGTCTCCCACATATAAAATTACATCTACATATCATTCGAACGCATGTAAATTGGTTCCATATTGTGCATTTTCTAGATAGAATTTTTTTCAAAGCAGAATGACATTTTTTACCTGAATCGACAGTGATAAGAAAGTTTTGTCATTTTAATACAGTTTGCATCTTTCATTTTCACAGGTGGTACAGGCTGGTGGCCTATCGTTGCTTCACTTGGTGGCTTCACGGGAGGCTCGGACACCGCGTTCGGAGAGTAATACCTGCCTGTGTGGTACTTGCCATTAAACAACATTTCCCCAGCGACAGTGGACAATACCGCGGTTTTTCCCTGGATGTGCTGCAACCGGAACTTTACAATGTGTAAAGTTACAATGTGTAATGTTTATTATTTATGTTCAATTGAAATAAAGATCTAAAATAAAACCCAACATATATTTTAACAATGGTTGTTTTGATTTTTTAAATGAATCTAGTGTGTCTCCATTGAATAGTCTTCCTGTGCCTTGTCTTGTCACACCACAAATTCTCCTGGGAGGGTGAGGTATTTATAAACTCACCCCCCTGCCTTCCATGTACTAGATCCTGCAGCCTGCCTCTTACATGCAGTTAGATGGCCTCTCCTTGGTGAGGCCCTGCGGCAAACGAGTCTTGTCTGCACGACCACCGCCCCAATCCACCCCCCCGCCCTATCAAAGGCAGTTCGCACCGGGATACTTGCGCTGGCAAGTGGAGCTGTCAGGGAGCGATAAAGGCCAAGAGGTGCCAAAGACCATGTTCACTTCAAAGTGGTCTATAGAGCATGGGTTGTTGTTCCCATGTCTACCTCCAGACCCCGTGTCTCCTGCCAAGCATCCCCCCTCACGCTGGACGGCCCCCTGCAATCCACATAAGTGTGTCTCCATTCACGAGTCTTCCTGTGTCTTGTCCGCACGACCACCGCCCCAATCCACCCCCCGCCCTATCAAAGGCAGTTCGCACCGGGGTACTTGCGCTGGCAAGTGGAGCTGTCAGGGAGCGATAAAGGCCAAGAGGTGCCAAAGACCATGTTCACTTCAAAGTGGTCTATAGAGCATGGGTTGTTGTTCCCATGTCTACCTCCAGACCCCGTGTCTCCTGCCAAGCATCCCCCCTCACGCTGGACGGCCCCCTGCAATCCACATAAGTGTGTCTCCATTCACGAGTCTTCCTGTGTCTTGTCTGCACGACCACCTCCCCAATCCACCCCCCGCCCTATCAAAGGCAGTTCTCACCGGGGTACTTGCGCTGCCAAGTGGAGCTGTCAGGGAGCGATAAAGGCCAAGAGGTGCCAAAGACCATGTACACTTCAAAGTGGTCTATGGAGCATGGGTTGTTGTTCCCATGTCTATCTCCAGACCCCGTGTCTCCTGCCAAGCATCCCCCCTCACGCTGGACGACCCCCTGCAAACCGCATAATGCCACGACATATACACGTCATTCATTCACAAACACACCCCTGTTTCGAATTCTTTATAACCCACTTCATATTTCTAATGAGAACTTCTTTGCGCTTTGCTAGTCAACCCGTGAAGGTGCTGGTTATCTGCTCTTCGTCTCTGCGAACTTCCGTGACCACTTCGAGGAAACTCGTCAGTTTGCAACCTGTGAACTGCTCCCTGTTCTACAACAAGAAACTGCTCTGATCCCTGCATCTAACTGTTTGTTCGTCAAGGTAAGGCCATGTACCATAATCATTTTGCGTCCAATTTCTTTTCGTTCAAGACAGTACATGCTAGGAACTAGTCACATGTTCTGAGTTTAGTTACAAGAACCAAAACGAACCTTGCATTGAACCTTTTATGTGTCATTTAATTTTTTAACACATTGGTATTCATAGATAATTGTTGATCTTTACTTTTCAGAACTTTCCACAATGCCTGCCTGTTCCATTGGCGGTTGCCCTTCGAAGACCCATAATAAATCTGAAGGTACTATAATGCATGTTTTCCCTAAGACAATAGATCAGATACGAGAATGGGTCCGATATTGCGGATATCCACCGTCTGAGCTTGAAAGTAGAGTCCTAGAAGTCTTTGCGGACAAGAGGGGTGATCGATACCGCATCTGCAGCAGGCACTTTACCTCTGACATGTACTCCACATCATTGCTAATAAAGAAGAACACACCGCGAGCGAGGCGAAAATTGCTCTCAACCGCTATTCCCACTCTATTCGTCCACATCCCTCCACTGGTGAGTCAAGTTTACGTATTTATCTCTCGGCCTTGCGGTAGTGTGTAGCATTAGCTAACAATAATTTCCCCATTTATGTATCCACTCAATATGAAGGCGGAAGATTCTCCATCCGTGTCGTTATTGCAGTCATCAGCCACTTCAAGCGCCTATCGGGTAATCTTACTTGGCTATTCTGCCACTGACTGTACTCGTCCTCTAGTCTTTGTTTTCAGTTATAATTATTGTTATCCAAAATAATGCAAGTACTGTCTTTCAGGGAGATGCTGAGGAGTCCAACGTATTGACGACTACCGTTGATGTCACTCAGATGCTCGAGGTACGTTTCCGGACAGTTCCATCGATGGAGATCATCAGATCTTGCATTCTTGTAGCGTGATTGTTACACACAATGTTTGTTTCGTTTTTAGTCATTGATATGTCCTTCTGTCGTCACCCTCCTATGTCTCTTCTTTTTTCAATATTGTGTTCATTACTTACGAAAGTCCAATGTTTCAGGGAGTCGATGGAGCATTAGTCCAAGAAGAAGCGGGAGCATGCAGTTACGGGTCGGCGCAACAGCTTGCAGAAGTGTGCACCGCAGTTACATCGTCCCTTGATGTTCTTATGCATTTCGAGGTCTGGATACTGACAGTTCGATCAAGCGAAATCTTATGACGTGATTACATCCGCTATACTTCCTTCTTTATTAACGCAAGTACTATGTTTCAGGGAGATGACGGAGCTTCTTCTACAAGAACATCACCCCTAGTAGTTGATGCAGATCTCTGGGTGGTGACACTTCCAACGATCGAGCAAATCGAATCATATTTACATATCAATTATTTATTTTAGACAACTGATCATTTGTGCAGGTCTATTTAGATGAGCCGTTGACGCCTGCACAAAGTTTATGTTCTTTTTAACAAAATAGAAAACCATACTAATGCAATTACTGTGTTTCAGGGAGGTACTGAAGCATCATCTTCAATAATATCATCAATGGAAGTCTATGAGGAGCCCGAGGTATGGATCTTGACAGTTCCATCTAACTAGATCAACAATGCGTGAATAATTGTCGTTTGAATGTTCTACACAAAGCGTTCATTCGTGTTTTGCTATTGAGATGTACGTGGGTATTGGTCCCCAAGTACATTTTGTGTTTTCGATATTATTATACATACTAATGAAAGTTCTATGTTTCAGGGAGTCGATGGAGCGTCAGTGCGTGATGGATGTGCTTATCATGAAAATATAGTCGTTGCAGCGCAAGAGGAAGTGGAGACATGCACACACGAGTCGGAGCAACAGCGTCCTGATGTTGAAGTTCGAGGCAAGAAAGTTTCAAAGAAAAGAAAGCAAAAGAAGGTTAGTGGCCTGGTCACTATATTATGTTGTTTTTCACTGTTAATAGTTCAATACTGTAAGTTGTGTTTAAACTGAACATCCCTTTTCCAATCTGTCCTCTAGTTGCGAGTGGGTGTACGAACTAGATCTACACAGACAGTGAAGCGAACGAGAGATGTTGCTTGTCAAACCTTTTGGCAGGGACTTGAGACTGGAGATGCATCGTGCCAATGGGAAGAATATGAAGTGATTGACAACGGAGCTATACCACATCCAGCCATCGATAGTGAATGTCCTCCTGGTAGTTCGGATGCAGTCGGAGATCAATTCACAGAATCCACACCCGCAAAAACTAAGACCGCGAGAAAGTTGAAGAAATTGTTTTATTCACCCATCGCCGGAGAAGGAACAGATGTTGCAATGGAAGAGAATGAAGTGGACGACAATGAAACACCATCAATATCACTGAACATAGCGGAAGACGATATCAGAGATTCTACCTTTCATGTGAGTGACATGTCCTCAACGTTACAGGCCGAACCAGCTGGGATGCAGAGTGACAGTATAAGGAAAGAGGCCAAATTCATTGTATTCGATAGTTGTTTGATTGATATTATTATTCGGATGAAATGTGGGCATTCGGTTGGTGGGGAAGTATGTGGGGAGCCATTGATTAATGTGACTCGTGCAATTCGAGGCACTAACCTTAAAATACATGCCACCTGTACAAAATATCATCCTTTCTCATGGTCTGCACAACCCATGCTGGGGCAACTGCCAGCAGGCAATCTACTTTGTGCAGCGGCTGCACTTTTTAGTGGTTCAAGTTTTAAAAAGTTAGAGTCTTTCTTTCAGTTTGTGGGAATCCATTTCATTGCGAAAACTCAGTTCTACAAATACCAAACCGATTATCTATTTCCAGCCATTAGCGAAGCTCGGAGAATGGAAAAAATGTCTATTGATAGTACATTCGCGGGCAAACGGTTCAGGCTAGCCGGTGATGGACAGTGCGACAGCCCAGGATTTTCAGCCATGTACTGCACCTACCACTTTCAGGACATGGAAAGTAAGAAAATTGTGAGTTCGGTGGTCGTGCAGGTGTCACAAAGTACATCCTCAGTGGCCATGGAGAAAGTTGGCTTTGTAGCATCATTGCAAGAACTACAATTGCGGGGAATGGTGATCGACCTGATAGCCACGGACAGACACGTTTCAATTGCCAAGACAATGAGAGAAGAGTACAAAAATATAAATCACCAATTTGACGTTTGGCATCTTGCAAAAACAATCAATAAAAAAATGTCGGCTGCAGGTAAAAAAAAAGATATGCAAGGTATTTCACAGTGGTCCAAGTCAATCAGCAACCATATTTGGTGGAGCTCAAAAACATGTGGAGGGTCGTTGGAAATTCTACTGGAAAAATGGCGGTCAGTAATGCTACACTGTACCAACGTTCACCGTTGGAACACAAACCAACATTTCCACAATTGTGAACATGGCCATTTGTCCACAGAGGAGGCACGGAAGAAGAAGTGGTTGATTCCTTCATCACCCACTCACAAAGCCATTGAAAAGATTGTATTTGATAAAACTATAACAAGAGATTTGAGGGGACTCACGGAATTCTGCCACACAGGAGATTTGGAGGTGTTCCACAATATGTGCCTAAAGTACCGGCCAAAACGATTGCATTTTGGCATGGAGGGCATGATAAATCGGACTCTTCTAGCGGTCTTGGCACATAACCATAATGTTGGCCGTCAACAAAGTAGGACGACCGGAACTTTAGGGACGCTTCGCTACAATAAGGCCTTCACTAAAAGAAGTAAACAATGGGTGATCAAACCAGTGTTTGAGGATATGCAATATGAGTTTATTGAGAGACTAATTGTTGATGTCCTAGATAGGCACATACATGGAGTTGTGAATGAACCTGTGCAGGGGACAACTGCATTGCCACCCAACATTGCCTCTGTTCCATGTCCACCTAAAGAAGAGCTCATTGAGAAATACACATCACGGTTTAAATGATTGTAATTTGATTGTCTGTTCTCTCGAGTCTCCTCATGTCGCAGGCCCATTGAATATGTGTATCTATGTAATGTGTAAATAAAAGTGATTGCTCAGTGTACATGCAATGTGTCTCTCTACCCTTGCCCCTCCCTTCACCGTGCAGTAGTGCGAACCACCCGGGTTTCACCTGTGACTTTGCTCTCGAGTCTCCTCATGTCGCAGGCCCATTGAATATGTGTAGCTATGTATTGTGTAAATAAAAGTGATTGCTCAGTGTACATGCAATGTGTCTCTCTACCCTTGCCCCTCCCTTCACCGTGCAGTAGTGCGAACCACCCGGGTTTCACCTGTCACTTTGCTCTCGAGTCTCCTCATGTCGCAGGCCCATTGAATATGTGTAGCTATGTATTGTGTAAATAAAAGTGATTGCTCAGTGTACATGCAATGTGTCTATCCAACCTTGTTCATTTGCGCATTAAATTAAACCAAACAGTAATATAAATCATTTTTCAAAAAATATAGAATGTCTCCGTATTTATGGTTCTCTGGGGCTGCAAAGCACGCAGACAAAATGCAAAGATGGAGTGTAAATTTCAAGTCCTGTGAGATGGCCTTAGACTGAATGTAGCTAACTAGGAATGTGTGCTCGTTCAAAGTGAAGGTCAGCTGCTTTGATTTTTTGCTCGGGTGCCGGAATGGCCCACGACTCAGTATAAGGTTCTATTGTTATTTGACCTTCACAGGCCGGGACCATCCCGAAAGACTTCTTTATGGGGGTGTGGTGCAATAACGTAAGAAACGATAATGAATAAAATTTCAGAAATGATAGCCATTTAATGTTCGTTCATTAGAAGAAATAACGTCGGCATACAAGGAGTGGTATTTCGGGGCTGCCCTACGCACAGAAACAATGGAAAATGCAAATATAATGTAAGTAACTCTTTAGATGAGTTTATACTGCAATTTAAACTTGTTCGTTCTATGTGGCATATTGTTTTGTACCGCGCACTATCTTGAGGAGAACCATCTCCTTTTACGGAAGCACCTCAAAACCTTCCTCTTTGCTTCTGCTTTCTCTCTCCCTCTCCCCTGCTACAACTGGTCCACTGTCTGCGACCTCGGTCCTGGGCCCTTCCACTCTCCACCTGCACTGCCTCCCTGTCAACCCCTGCACTGGGGGACTGTCTCAGTATCCTACAGCCCCCCCTTGACGTATAATACCCAGTTGCACTGTCCTAGATGTGAAATAATTTCCCGACCGAATATATAAAATGAATAATTTTAATAAAGATCTGATGGTGAGACTAATTTCATTTTTTATGTTTTTCAAACAGGTACATCCTTCATTATTGCATGTGTCACGAGTACCAGACACCGGCGGATGGGTTTTTCAACCACCAGTTGCTTCTCCGCATGAACAACGTTACCACCCTGACCATTTTATGGGACGATCGCCAAGTACAAGTATGCCCTTACGCGGTACTAACGGCTAGATGCAACATACAGACCTTTGTGGTGGCCTAGTGCCTCGTTGTTGGAACAGCCATGCGATTATCAGTGCGACCGAATAGCTTATTTTATCGTAAACCAACACCCTGTGTACTGCACACGAACATTGCTTGCCTCAAGACGAACTATTTTGGATCGAGAGTAAAGAAAAATGCAAATCGCTGAATATTCTCTAAACATTAGATGTCCAATAAAAGTACTTTGCCAAATGTACAATCTTGCCGTTTGCTTTTAAACCACAGTTTCATATTCCGAATTGTGGCGCTGTATTGTGAGATGATCTAAGACCCTGTGTACAGCAAAGGAACATCGCGTGCCTCAAAACGAAATTTTTGGAACGTGAGCAAATAAAAATGCAAACCGCTGAATATTCTCAAAACATTTGATGTCAAATAAATGTACTTTACCAAATTTACAATCTTGAGGTTTAATTTAAAAGTACAGTTTCATATTCCCAATTGTGGCGCGCTGTGTTGTGTGAGCTCATCTGTGTTGATTTCCGGGTTCTGTGTGGAGTCGCGTAGAAGACGCCTGGGCGCGTTTGCCTACGCAGCTCAGTCACGTCACGGATAGAGGCGGGGAATATGAATGTTTTCATAAAGTCTGTTTCAGGGGCGGGGGATTTGATTTAGTGCCGCAAAAGCAGTGCAGCCAAGGCGATGGGGGGAAATGATAGGATTATCAGAAAATGGCGGCTGATTTCGAGTGCGTTAATGGACGAAAAGTCGGGTAAGGTCCATAGGAAAGTTTTCTACGATCTACCGAGTTATGCTTAAAAACACATGGCCGAACCGTAGGGACAATAAAAAAAAAGTCCCGGAACTATCCTTTAAGAAAAGACAAAGATATTAAAATAATGACCATGTGTATCTAAATTTGTGGCCATTTTAACAATTCTGTCAAAGCCCGAAAGACACTGAGAAGATTGTAAACAATGAAAGGTACCTTGTACTTTTGGATAAATGAGGGTTCTACCACTTGAATTCAACCTTGTATCTAGTTGAATGCCCTTTACCCTAAAAGCTAACAACGGTAATGTAATACAACACAACATTGCAACAATCACTAGCATCTCCAAAATCTCCATCTGTTACCAGTAAGCATAACAACACAAGTTCAAGTTAGTATTTTTCTACAAGAGCTTCTAGGTCGAGTGAAAAGCACTGAACCCTACTTAGAAGGGGTTTAGCCAATATTTCACTGAAGGCACAGCCAAAATAACAGTGATCAATTTCAAGAAGGATAGCAGAGGAAATTCTTGAGCAAGATCTCAGAGATAATGAGTTCCTGACAATAATTGGTAAGCCTCTGATTTATTAGCACAGCACATTTGAGGAGTCGCCAATATTAAGCAGCCTGGCAATCAAATATATTTTCTGCCTAATGTGAGGGAGGCATTGTATCAAGTGAGACACTGGGCCTCGTTACAACCCAGGCGTTAAGGGGTTAACGGCGCCGTATAAGGTGTCGGCGCCGTTAAACCCTTAACGCCTGATTACAAGGTCCCTTTGCGGGTGGCACTTTAACGTCTGCTTTTAGCAGGTGTTAAAAAACCAACCCGCAAAGGGACCTAGGAGCTAATTACGGCACCGTAATTTACGGTGCTGTAATTAGCACCTTCCCCAGTCCCATTGAGCCCTATGGGGCAAAAATGGGAATGGGGAAGGGCCATGGCGGCATGGGGAATTACCGCCCCGCCAACCTTGGAATGGGGCGGTATTTCCCCATTCCACCATGGCAGACTCGTTACAACACCGGCACCAACCATGGTGCTAATAGCGCCATGGTTTAGCGCCGGGGTTGTAATGAGGGCCACAGACTCAAGGACAACAGTTTGAAAAAACTGTGTTATAAATATTGGTAGGGTTGGTGTAATGCCTAACTGGCCCCAACTCTAATGGGGTTGTTCCCTCAACTGATGTTTCTAAGGAGAGTAGATGTCTGTATGTCCGAAACCAAAGTCTGTCTTTGTTAAACCTATGCTTGCCCTCACTCTTAAAACAAATGTGATGTTGGGTCTTCTTAAAAGAAAAATGGTGATTCAAAAAGAAATGAAAATTAAGGCTGGATTTTAATAGCCTTATCATCAGGATTAGTTCTGCCAGTTCACAAATAGTTCAATTCAAAAGGTGTGCCCTTGGGATCTTCTAGGTAGGGCACTTGCAGCAAAACAACATAGTTCACAATGTCACCTGTTCTCTTAGGGTTCCCTTCCCTAAGCCTAGGTCCCTGTGGTTCAAAAATAACATTCACAGTTCTTTCAGGCCCCTCGGGTCTCCCTCCCCAAGTTTAGGCCATTCTTTCTACAAGCAATGTCTCTCACAGTTTCCTTTGTGCCTCGCAGGGTTCCTTCCCCAGGCCTAGGCCCCTTCTTGTCTCAAAGGATTCACTCAACAGTTAATAAAAAACACAAAACACCAAAAGTTCACCATGTCAGGATGCACCTCTCAAAAGACAGTTCCTTCTGGTGAGGTTTCAACAGCCTTTCCCTCACTTTGGGCAATTGCTCAAACGTGTCTCTCAGCGTAGCTCCCCCCTTTTCCACCTTCTCTTGGGTGGTGCTGTACACCTATTTTTGTCGACACTAGGGCAATATCAGAGACTTTTGTGAACACAGGGCTTTTACTCCTCCCCATGTGCGACCGCTCTGAAACATGGCCCCCTCTCCTTGTACTCTTTATCTTTCCTCTATTTCCTCAGGCACATTTTGCCATTCTGTACCTGTTGCACACTTTCTCTGTATTGCCGTGCCTCTTGCACACTTTCTCTGTCTTTTCTTCTTCATGTCCCTTGTATATGTTACTTTCTTTTTCTCCCTTTGGCGTTGTGCTGCTTGCACCTTTCCACGTTTACTTTACTTTCTTTTGAATCGCTCACACCCTCTCTTTTCTTTCTTCTTTTCACAAAACACTCTATTTCCTTCCTTTCCTTAGCACTGTTTTTGCACCTTTTTCTTCATATTTTTCTCGTTTTCTCACTATTGTGCCGCTTGCACATTTCTCATTTAAATGCTCATGCTCCAGGCTCCTGCATGTTACTGAGTTCCTGCCCTTTTTTTTGAAACTCACAAGTAGGGCAGCGCTGGTGTGCAGTCTCTTTGGGATGTATGTGTTGAGGTCAGGGTCTCACCACCTGTCCCTGAGACAGCCCTGGGACCTGGACACATGTCGGGGAAATGATCAGTGGCATAGACATGGACAAAAGGATCCATCATAGCCCAATCCGGCTTCATGGAGACACGGCTCCCTCGCTACGCTGAAATCCCCTCTGATACACCAGGTCAGCATCTCAGCATCCCGTTTACCTCTGGATCCTCCAGGCTCCTCCAGATTCAGCCTCCTGTTCTTCAGCCATACAGCAACCCCAGCTCGCTCATTTACTCTGGCAGAAGTCCACCTTTTATACTTTAGGTGGTGGTCAATTGGCGTCAGGTGTGTATGGTTAGTGCCAATTGCCTGACTTTATTACATGGACATGTTAGTGGTAGAATGTAGGCCTCTCCACCCATCTTCCTCTTCACAGTACATTTCTTATACAAAATCTTTATACTTCTCAGTTGCATCTTCCTCGTCCCAGTACATGTTGTAAATGGGGAAAGAGTAGAATGTGCCTGAATACATCCTATGATGGCTAAGGGGGTTGGTTAGGTTCTTATCACGAAAGGGGAGATACCATGTCTCGCCCACTGGTCTTCCCTCCCGAATCCCTGGTGACCCTCTACCCAGATGATCCATCCTCGCTTGTCCACCCCCAGGGTTGGGATCCATCAGCAATGACCTGCCCCAGGCCACCTGTGTAGAAGTTCCCCAGGGAGTAGTTTGTGAAAGACTCTTACGTTTTTCACACTAACAATGCTGAAAAAGAACTAACATTTTCCGCCATGCACATTTAATATTCCAGATGATGAGGATGTGAGTAAGCTTATCTAGAAGACTTTAAACATGTTCCTGCTTCTGACTCAAATGACAATGGTGCAGAGGGTGTCACTATCATCCACTACGTTTGCCGCAGCACTGTTGACTAGAGAGACTGTGGAATGTTTAACACCTATTAGAATTAAATCCAGATGTGTGAGTACATATTTCCTTCTCGAAAAACGAAAGTTGCATGTAAAATGTTTACTTTTTAGGAAATGGTTGTATTATCTATGGAAAAACTTAAAGAAATACTCTTTTAACACACATCACAGCACAACAACAAAAGAGATCCACCCACCTGAGTTTGAGTGTACTTTCTCCTTCGGGGTGACTTTGTTCCGGATGTTCATGTCTCATTTTAAGAACAGCTATTTTATACATGTTTCATACTGTACTTTTAAATATTTATAATGTACGCTGCATTTCACCCAAGGTAAATATTAGGGGCCTCATCACGAGTTTGTCGGTAACCCTTAAATGTAGCGGTAATGCTATTACCGCTGCATTTAAGGGTCTGCCAAATCACAGGCTTGGCAGATTTTCCACCACTCTGAACTGGGGGCAAATCCGCTGCAAATTTGCCGATTTGCCGATTTTCGGCGCTATTACTTCCATCAGTAATACCGCCGGGGATAACAGCGCCAAACATTCCCCATTGGGCCCAATGGCGAATGGGAAATTCCCAGATAGGCCCAATGGGGAATGGGGACTTACCGTTCCACCAAACCCGTGATCCGGCGCTAATAGTGCCGGGGGGGTTTGGCGGTAGGGCTAATAGCCCCGGCGGTAATACCACCGGGGTTAGCGACCAACTCGTGATGAGGCTCCAAGTGTCATTTAATGGACTCAGTGATGTTATCAGAAGCGGAAATGCAACTTACCTAGTCCAACTGAGGGGCGTGGGGGGGAGATTGAGAGCCTGAACAAGATGGCCATGAGCTGAGAGAGCTCTGAGACGAACTAGCAGGGTTGCTCATTTTAATGCCTACAACAACCCATTTCCACAAGGGCTGAGCATCTTATATGGTTGCCTCTGTGCTGAATTTTAATCCGATCCGCTGCAGTGCTCGGCTGCATGGACCGTCTCTACATGCAGCAGCACATGTCGTTGCTTCTTTGCCGGAGCTAACTCTGATCGTAGCCACAGGCGTGCAACCAAGGACTTGGTGGTTGCTTGACCATAAAATGGAGGCTGCGATTTGAAGACTGCGGCATAATGGGACACTCCGACCATTCCTGATATAACGGAGTGTGCAGCAGAGTGAAGGCAGACTTTGGCAGTGGCATACCATAGTCTTTCTGCTGTGTTCACTGTTGTTTTTGGGACACACCTATTTCTACCTGGACCGGCCACGGAGCGTCCGCGGAGTGAGCAGCAGAGTGAAGGCAGACTTTGTCAGTGGCAGACCAGAGTCTTTCTGCTGTGTTCACCGCTGTTTTTGGGACACAACCTATTTCTACCTGGACCGGCTACGGAGCGGCCGTGGAATAAGCAGCAGAGTGAAGGCAGACTTTGGCAGTGGCAGACCAGAGTCTTTCTGCTGTGTTCACTGTTGTTTTTGGGACACACCTATTTCTACCTGGACCGGCTGCGGAGCGGCCGCAGAGTGAGCAGCAGAGTGAAGGCAGACTTTGGAAGTGGCAGACCAGAGTCTTTCTACTGTGTTCATTGTTGTTTTTGGGACACACCTATTTCTACCTGGACCGGCCGCGGAGCGGCCGCAGAGCGAGGAGCAGAGTGAAGGCAGACTTTGGCAGTGGCAGACCAGAGTCTTTCTGCTGTGTTTACCGTTGTTTTTGGGACACACCTATTTCTACCTGCACCGGCTGCGGAGCGGCCACAGAGTGAGCAGCAGAGTGAAGGCAGACTTTGGCAGTGGCAGACCAGAGTCTTTCTGCTGTGTTCACTGTTGTTTTTGGGACACACCTATTTCTACCTGGACCGGCGGCGGAGCGGCCGCAGAGTGAGGAGCAGAGTGAAGGCAGACTTTGGCAGTGGCAGACCAGAGTCTTTCTGCTGTGTTCACTGTTGTTTTTGGGACACACCTATTTCTACCTGGACCGGCCGCGGAGTGGCCGCGGAGTGAGAAGCAGAGTAAAGGCAGACTTTGGCAGACCGTGGCAATCCGTGCAAGTGTGGAGTTTGCTGACACTCCCCCCACCCCTTTGTAAATTCCCCTTCCCTTGCTGTCTCCTCCCTCATCCCCCCATCCCCTTTGTCTGTCCTTCCCTGTAAACCCCCCCGTCCTAGGAGTGGACCTACCTGCAACTTGTAGCCCCGTTTCGGGGAGCCACGCAGAGCCTCTTAGACGCGTGCTGTGTCCGCTGAGGGAGTCTGTCACTTCCAAGATGAGCGCGAGGAAAAGGGGGGAGAAACATGTCGCACAGAAGCGACCGCTCAGACTGAATTCTGGTGATGATGCCGGAGGCATCCATCTGGGCCCGGCGAACGAGTCCACAGCGGTGGGGCCGGTTTGAGCAAGGAAGGCGCCCCGCCCCGTGCAAGCGACTCTCGACCTCCAGCGATGAACAGGAAATGACAAACGCTGACAACACCGAGCGGACCTTGACGCTGTAAGTAAAAGTACCCCAGTGATATTAACTACAGAAAACCTAAACAGTGCAAAAGTAATTGTAAAAGTTATTGACATACATGCCACACCGATATCAGAGGATTGAAAGAGCCCTGACCTTCCAGCAGTTAGGACACCGAAAACCCCTAACGAGGCACAGCAGGTTGATCTAAATGCCTCCACCAGGGAAAAAGAACACGGTCAATCCACGGTTTACATTACCGTGGTTAACCCTCACTTCGCCAAGGGAAAAGCGTGTAACGACATGGAGGATTTGGAGACCCGTGCCCTACCTGATGTGAAAAAATGAGCCGTACTCGACCATTCACGGTCACCCGGCATGAGCCAGCAAAAGGCAGACGGAATGGACCATAATAAGATCCACTTGAACGAATCTGAAGAAGACGAGGATCATCTGCAAATTCATAAAGAGAGACGAGGTCCGTACCTAAAGGTACGGCGCATAACACAGTAAACTAACGCGAAGAGCGTCTTTGCGAGCCAAGGTCCCAAAAAAAATAGGCCCAAGGAAAAGAACGGACCTATCCATAAGTGCAGAATCCCTAAATGATTTTTTCAAGAAAAGAAGAGGGCTCCACGAGACAGCTGCACACAAAATATCAGACCTGGAGATCCTGGAAAGCCTAAACCAACAAGAATCGAGCACTGGGCCATTACAAAAAACATGAAAGCCTCGAAACCAAGTGAGAGCCATTCCGAACCAGAAAAATCAGGAGCGCTGAAGACTTACAGGAGAGGACCCATCCTAAGATGGCATTGTGACAAGAAACTAGGACGTGACCCTCCAATTGCTTACCAGCGGAGTCACACCCCGGAGCTCGAAAAGAGAGCAAAGGTGCCCATGGAAAGTGAGCGTAATCCAGTGCCTAGACCAAGGAATATGAAT